>NW_017204589.1:0-5601 GCF_001704415.2 Capra hircus | reverse complement strand
TTATGAGAAGGGAAGCTGACATACGCAAGGCGTGCTCAGACTCAGGGACCCCTCAGGAAATTTTTAAGCATGTACCCCAACAAAAATCTGCCGGTTTTTGTGCTCTGCTTTTTCACTCTTCTGAACTTTTCTGGAAAAAGTCAATTCAGGGCGTTAGTCTTCTGCATTTGAAAAGAGTGTTTCAATCCAAAAACCCTCTGATGTCTTTCTATCCTGCCTGTAGAACTCATACAGCTGCGCTTGTGATTTTGAGGCCTCCTGACCGCAGGAGCACAGGAAGCTTAAAACATCCTAGGAATGCAGGAGCTTCCGAGGAGTCAGAATCTTTAGAATAGGACTGATTAAAAGTTTCATTTTTTTGGGTCAATGCTTGCTGCCAAATTTTCATATCCTTTATTTTTAGATATAGTTGGTATGTGAAAAACAAGTAGTAGACCTGGTATTAGCAACATTAGATCTTTGAGTTAAAGTACTTTCTTTGTTATAACCCACTGCACCTTTGTTCTATAGAGATGTAACTCTAATGCTTTAAGGAGATGCCAGATTAAAAGAAAAACACTTCAGGGGAAACAAAATTAACATTCATTAAGGAAGAGAGCCAAAAAGTGCTTAACAAGCCTCTTGGCCAGAAGATAATGTAAATCACCTGAGACCTTTTGTATACAAAATGATATACAGAAAGATTCTGGGTTGGGAACACTATAATTTTGGGTTATCCATTGATCTTCATGTATTATCAAAAGTATAAAAGACCTTCTGAACAATAAAGGAGGAGGCAGGGGCCGGGGCCAGTTTCTCGGACCAGCTCTCGAACTAGTCTCTCAGCCTGGTTTCCTGGGACTCTGGCTCCCCCCGTGTCTTTCTCTCTCTTTCTTCTTCTCTACCTTTCCTTCTCTCTGCTCTTTACTATAACTTCAGACTGAATCTCCACCTGGAGTGCGGAGTCTCGCCAGGTCTACTTACTTGGCCCTGGCTGTTAAGACCCACACGAAAGGGAGCTTAAGGCGAGGCACCTTAGATATTCAAGCGCGGCGCCGGTGGCCCAACGTAGGTGGTGCAAATTCCTTGTCTGGAATTTTATTGGCCGTCCGCGTAAACCAAGCTATTCAGCCCTCTTCCTCCACTTAATCTCTCTTACTACACTATAGTTTGCTAATCTAATCTTACATTAATAAATAAAAAAGTCTTTCCACGCCAACGCCGTCCACCGTTCGAATTCCCTGGATCCACCGGGGCTGGACACCGGCATAAGACCTTGTGTGGAGTCGGTGCCAGAACCTGAGGATTCCCTCTCCAGTGGCGACATGGATCTTGGGGTACTTCTGGAGTCTCCCCAGGGGAGTCAGTCCTCTTCTGGTGTGGGGCATGCATGTGCGCTTTCCTCTCGAGCTGTAGCAGCAGTGTCACGCTTCCCTTCGCGTGGATCAAGGATCTGTGGCTTTCCCACGAGGCTTTCCCACAGGGTTGTCCCACGTGCCACCGTGGTGTGAGTCGATCCTCGGCTTGAAAGTCGAGTCAGTGCAGGGAAAACATGTTTCCCCTGGAATGGACTGAGACATCTGGGGGACTCTGGGAATGGTGGCCACGACCCTGGAGTTCCTCTCGCCTTTCCTGTGGAGAGCGCCTCCTCTTGAGATGCGACGGAACGCCGGGAATTCTTTTCCGACCACGCAGGGAAAGGATCTCTCCTCTCGAGCTAGGAGGTGGAAACGGGGCTCCTCTGGATGTGAGCGGGACTCTCGTGACTCCTCTCGAGTGGAGACGGTATGTCAGGGAACTTCTTGATTTGCAGCAAGGGTGTGAAGGACCCTTTGGAAGTTCCAGAGGTTAGGTGTGATTAGCCTCGAGACGCTTCAGGGGAAATGGGCCTCATGTCGCCTGGAGGGGAGAACATCTAGGATTTTCTCGAGTTGCAGCAGGTGCTCTCGACTTACGACGGGGACCTCCGGGACCCGCTCTGGTGGCCTCAGGAAAGCCCAGTCCCCATGCGAGTTGCTCAGGGGCTCTCGGGATTCCTCGCCCGTCGATGCCGGGGCCTAAGAACCTTGTGTGGAGTCGCTGCCGGAACCTGAGGATTCCTCTCCAGTGCTGACATGGATCTTGGGTACTTCTGGAGTCTCCCCAGAGCAGTCAGTCCTCGTCTCGAGTGGGGGGCATGCACGTGCGCTTTCCTACCGAGCTGTAGCCACAGTGTCACGATTCCCTTCCCGTGGATCACGGGATCCGTGGCTTTCCCTCGATGCTTTCCCACGAGGCTTTCCCTCGAGGCTTTCCTACAGGGCTGTCCCACGCGCCACCGTGGTGTGAGTCGATCCTCGGCTTGAAAGTTGAGTCAGTGCAGGGAAAACAGGTTTCCCTGGAATGGACCTAGACATCTGGGGGACCCTGGGAATGGTGGCACGACCCTGGAGTTCCTCTCGCCTTTCCTGTGGAGAGCGCCTCCTCTTGAGATGGGACGGGGAACGCCGGGAATTCTTTCCCGACCACGCAGGGAAAGGATCCCTCCTGAGCAAGAGGCGAAAACGGGGCTCCTCTGGATGTGGGCGGGACTCTCGTGGCTTCCTCTCGTGTGGAGACGGGTATGTGGGGAACTTCTTGAGTTGCAGCAAGCGTGTGAAGTACCCTTTGGAAGTTCCAGAGGTTAGGTGTGATTAGCCTCGAGACGCCTCAGCGGAAATGGGCCTCATTTCGCCTGGAGAGGAGAACCTCCTGGATTTTCTCGAGTTTCGGCAGGTGCTCTCGACTTACGACGGGGACCTCAGGGACCCGCTCTGGTGGCCTCAGGAAAGACAAGTCCCCATGCTAGTTGCTCGGTGGACTCTCGGGATTCCTCTCCCATCGATGCCGGGGCCTAAGACCTTGTGTGGAGTCGGTTGCGGAACCTGAGGATTCCTCCCCAGTGCTGACATGGATCTTGGTGTACTTCTGGAGTCTCCCCAAGGGAGTCAGTCCTCGTCTCGAGTGGGGGCATGCACGTGCGCTTTCCTCCTCAGCTCTAGCAGAAGTGTCACGCTTTCCTCCCGTGGATCAAGGGATCTGTGTCTTTCCCACGAGGCTTTCCCACGGGGCTTTCCCACAGGGCTGTCCCACGTGCCACCGTGGTGGTGTGAGTGGATCCTCGGCTTGAAAGTCGAGACATTGCAGGGAAAAATGGTTTCCCTGGAATGGACTGAGACATCTGGGGGACTCTGGGCATGGTGGCACGACCCTGGGTTCCTCTCGCCTTTCCTGTGGAGAGCGTCTCCTCTTGTGATGCGACGGGAACGCCGGGAATTCTTTCCCGAACACGCAGGGAAAGAATCCCTCCTCTCGAGCTAGGAGACAGAAACGGGTCTCTTCTGGATGTGGCGGGACTCTCGTGCTTCCTCTCGAGTGGAGACGGGTAAGTCGGGGAACTTCTTGAGTTGCAGCAAGAGTGTGAAGGACCCTTTGGAAGTTCCAGAGGTTAGGTGTGATTAGCCTCGAGACGCCTCAGCGGGAAATGGGCCTCATCTCACCTGGAGGGGAGAACCTCCTGGATTTTCTCGAGTTTGCGGCAGGTGCTCTCGACTTACGACGGGGACCTCAGGGACCCGCTCTGGTGGCCTCAGGAAAGGCCAGTCCCCATGCAAGTTGCTCGCGGCCTCTCGGATTCCTCTCCCGTCGATGCCTGGGCCTAAGACCTTGTGGGGAGTCGGTGCCCGAACCTGAGGATTCCTCTCTAGTGCTGACATGGATCTTGGGTACTTCTGGAGTCTCCCCTGGGGAGTCAGTCCTCGTCTCGAGTGGGGGCAGGCACGTGCGATTTCCTCCCGAGCTGTAGCAGCAGTGTCATGCTCCAGTCGCGTGCATCAAGGGATCAGTGGCTTTCCCTCGAGGCTTTCCCACGAGGCTTTCCAACAAGGCTTTCCACGAGGCTTTCCCACAGGGCTGTCCCACGTGCCACCGTGGTGTTAGTCAATCCTCGCTTGAAAGTCGAGGCAGTGCAGGGAAAACAGGTCTCCCTGGAATGGACTGAGACAATCTTGGGGACTCTGGGATTGGTGGCCGAACCATGGAGTTCCTCTCGCATTTCCTCTGGAGAGCGCGACCTCTTGAGATGCGTCGGAACGCCGGGAAATCTTTCTCGACCACGCAAGGAAAGGATCCCTCCCTCTCGAGCTAGGAGGCGGAAACGGGGCTCCTCTGGATGTGAGCGGGACTCTCGTGCTTCCTCTCAAGTGGAGACGGGTATGTCGGGGAACTTCTTGAGTTGCAGCAAGGGTGTGAATGACCCTTTGGAAGTTCCAGAGGTTAGGTGTGATTAGCCTCGAGATGCCTCAGCGGAAATGGGCCTCATCTCGCCTGGAGGGGAGAACCTCCTGGATTTTCTCGAGTTGCGGCAGGTGCTCTCGACTTACGATGGGGACCTCTGGGACCCGCTCTGGTGGCCTCAGGAAAGGCCAGTTGCCATGGAAGTTGCTCTTGGGCCTCTCGGGATTCCTCTCCCGAAGATGCCGGGGCCTAAGACCTTGTGTGGAGTCGGTGCCGGAACCAGAGGATTCCTCTCCAGTGCTGACATGGATCTTGGGGTACTTCTGGAGTCTCCCCAGGGAGTAAGTCCTCGTCTCGAGTGGGGGCATGCACGTGCGCTTTCCTCCCGAGCTGTAGCAGCAGTGTCGCGCTTCCTCGCGTGGATCAAGGGATCTGTGTCTTTCCCTCAAGGCTTTCCCACGAGGCTTTCCCACAGGGCTGTTCCCACTTGCCACCGTGGTGTGAGTCGATCCTCGGCTTGAAAGTCGAGCCAGTGCAGGGAAAAAAGTTTCCCTCTAATTGGACTGAGACATCCAGCGGCCTCTGGGAATGGTGGCACGACCCTGGAGTTCCTCTCGCCTTTCCTGTGGAGAGCGCCTCGTCTTGAGATGCAACCGGGAACGCCGGGAATATTTTCCCGACCACGGTGGGAAAGGATACCTCCTCTCGAGCTAGGAGGCGGAAACGGGGGCTCCTCTGGATGTGGGCGGGACTCTGGTGCTTCCTTCGATGGAGACGGGGTATGTCGGGGAACTTCTTGAGTTGCAGCAAGGCTGTGAAGGACCCTTTGGAAGTTCCAAAAGATTAGGGGTGATTAGCTTCCAGTCGCCTCAGCGGAAATGGGCCTCATCTCGCCTGGAGGGGAGAACCTCCTGGATTTTCTCGAGATAGGGTAGTTGCTCTCGACTTACGACGGGGACCTCAACGACCCGCTCTGGGGGCCTCAGAAAAGGCCACTCCCCATGTGAATTGCTCTGGGCCTCTCAGGATTCCTCTCCGTCGATGCCCGGGGGCCTAAGACCTTGTGTGGAGTCAGTGCCGGAACCTGAGGTTTCCTCTGCAGTGCTGACATGGATCTTGGGGTACTTCTGAGTCTCCCAGGGGAGTCAGTCCTCGTCTCGAGTGGGGCATGCACCTGCGCTTTCCTCCCTAGCTGTAGCAGCAGTGTCATGCTCCAGTCGCGTGGATCAAGGGATCTGTGCGCTTTCCCTCGAGGTTCCCACGAGCTTTCCAACAAGGCTTTCCCACGAGGCTTTCCCACAGGGCTGTCCACGTGCCACCGTGGTGTAAGTCGATCCTCGGCTTGAAAGTCGAGGCAGTGCAGGGAAA
>NW_017204588.1:0-5602 GCF_001704415.2 Capra hircus | reverse complement strand
TGCGCGAGTTGCTTGGGCGCCTCTCGGGATTCCTCTCCAGTCGATCTGGGGCCTAAGACCTTGTGTGGAGTCGGTGCTGGAACCTGAGTTTCCTCTTCAGTGCAGACATGGATCTTGGGTTACTTCTGGGCCTCTCCAGGGGAGTCAATCCTCGTCTCGAGTCGGGGCATGCAAGAGCGCTTTCCTCCCGAGCTGCAGCAGCAGTGTGGGCGCTTCCCTTCGCGTGGATCACGGATCTGTGGCTTTCCCTCGAGGCTTTCCCACGAGGCCTTCCACAGGGCTGTCCCACATGCCCCGAGGGTGTGAGTCGATCCTCGCTTTGAAAGTCGAGCAGTGCAGGGAAAACAGGTTTCCCTGGAATGGACTGAGACATCCTGGGGGACTCTGGGAATGTGGCACAACCCTGAGTTCCTCTCGCTTTTCCTGTGGATATCGCCTCCTCTTGAGATGCGACAGGAATGACGGGAATTCTTTCCTGACCACACAGGGAAAGTATCCTCCTCTCGAGCTACGTGGCGGAATCGGGGGCTCTTGGATGTGGTCGAGACTCTCGTGCTTCCTCTCGAGTTGAGACGGTATGTCGGGGAACTTCTTGAGTTGAAGCAAGGGTGTGAAGGACCCTTTGGAAGTTCTCGACGTTAGGTGTGTTTCGCCTCGAGACGCCTCAGCGGAAATGGGCCTCATCTCGCCTGGAGGGGAGAACCTCCTGGATTTTCTCGTGTTGCGGCAGGTGCTCTCGACTTACGACGGGGACCTCAGGGACCCGCTCTGGTGGCCTCAGGAAAGGCCAGTCCCATGGAGTTGCCGGGGACCTCTCGGGATTCCTCTCTCCGTCGAAGCTGGGCCTAAGATATGTGTGGAGTGGGTGCCGGAACCTGAGGATTCCTCTCCAGTGCTTACATGGATCTTGGGGTACTTCTGGAGTCTCCCCAGGGAGTCAGTCCTCGTCTCGAGTGGGGCATGCACGTGCGTTTCCTCCGAGCTGTAGCAGCAGTGCACTTCCTTCGCGTGGATCAAGGAATCTGTGGCTTTCCCTCGAGGCTTTCCCACGAGGCTTTCCCACGAGGCTTTCCACAGTCCCACGTGCCACCGTGGTGTGAGTCGATCCTCGGCTTGAAAGTCGAGGCAGTGCAGGGAAAACAGGTTTCCCTGGAATGGACTGAGACACCTGGGGGACTCTGGGAATGTGGCACGACCCTGGAGTTCCTCGCTTTTTCCTGTGGATATCGCCTCCTCTTGAGATGCGACGGGAATGACGGGAATTCTTTCCTGACCACACAGGGAAAGTATCCCTCCTCTCGAGCTACGTGGCGGAATCGGGGCTCCTTGGATGTGGTCGAGACTCTCGTGCTTCCTCTCGAGTTGAGACGGGTATGTCGGGGAACTTCTTGAGTTGAAGCAAGGGTGTGAAGGACCCTTTGGAAGTTCTCGACGTTAGGTGTGTTTCGCCTCGAGACGCCTCAGCGGAAATGGGCCTCATCTCGCCTGGAGGGGAGAACCTCCTGGATTTTCTCGTGTTGCGGCTGGTGCTCTCGACTTACGACGGGGACCTCAGGGACCCGCTCTGGTGGCCTCAGGAAAGGCCAGTCCCCATGAATTGCTCGGGGGCCTCTCCGGATTCCTCTCCCGTCGATGCCGGGGCCTAACACCTTGTGTGGAGTCGGTGCCGGAACTGAGGATTCCTCTCCAGTGCTGACATGGATCTTGGGTACTTCTGGAGCCTCCACCGGGGATTCAGTCCTCGTCTCGACTTAGGTCATTCACGTGCACTTTCCTCCCGAGCTGTAGCAGCAGTGTCATGCTTCCCTTCGCGTGGATGAAGAAATCTGTGGCTTTAACTCGAGGTTTTCGCAGCAGGCTTTCCCACGAGGCTTTCCCACAGGGCTGTCCCACGTGCCACCGTGGTGTGAGTCGATCCTCGGCTTGAAAGTCGAGGCAGTGCAGGAAAAACTGTTTCCCTGGAATGGACTGAGACATCTGGGGGACTCTGGGAATGGTGGCACGACCCTGGAGTTCCTCTCGCCTTTCCTGTGGAGAGCGCCTGCTCTTGAGATGCGACGGGAACGCCTGGAATTCTTTCCCGGAGCACGCAGGAAAAGGATCCCTCCTATCGAGCTAGGAGATGGAAACGGGGCTCCTCTGTATGTGGGCGGGACTCTCGTGCTTCCTCTCGAGTGGAGACGGGTATGTCGGGGAACTTCTTGAGTTGCAGCAAGGGTGTGAAGGACCCTTTGTAAGTTCCCCCCAGATGTTCAGTCCATTCCAGGGAAACGCCTGCACTGCTCGACTTTCAAGCCGAGGATCGACTCACACCACGGTGGCACGTGGGACAGCCTGTGGGAAAGCCTCGTGGAAAGCCTGCGAAAACCTCGAGTTAAAGCGATTTCTTCATCCTGCATGACACTGGCTACAGCTCGGGAGGAAAGTGCGTGAATGACCTAAGTCGAGACGAGGACTGAATCCCGGTGGAGGCTCCAGAAGTACCCCAAGATCCATGTCAGCACTGGAGAGGAATCCTCATGTTCCGGCACCGACTCCACACAAGGTGTTAGGCCCCGGCATCGACGGGAGAGGAATCCGGAGAGGCCCCGAGCAATTCGCATGGGGACTGGCCTTTCCTGAGGCCACCAGAGCGGGTCCCTGAGGTCCCCGTCGTAAGTCGAGAGCACCAGCCGCAACTCGAGAAAATCCAGGAGGTTCTCCCCCTCCAGGCGAGATGAGGCCCATTTCCGCTGAGGCGTCTCGAGGCGAAACACACCTAACGTCGAGAACTTCCAAAGGGTCCTTCACACCTTGCTTCAACTCAAGAAGTTCCCCGACATACCCGTCTCAACTCGAGAGGAAGCACGAGAGTCCGACCACATCCAAGGAGCCCCGTTTCCGCGTAGCTCGAGAGGAGGGATACTTTCCCTGTGTGGTCAGGAAAGAATTCCCGTCATTCCCGTCGCATCTCAAGAGGAGGCGATCTCACAGGAAAAGCGAGAGGAACTCCAGGGTCGTGCCACATTCCCAGAGTCCCCCAGGTGTCTCAGTCCATTCCAGGGAAACCTGTTTTCCCTGCACTGCCTCGACTTTCAAGCCGAGGATCGACTCACACCACGGTGGCACGTGGGACAGCCCTGTGGGAAAGCTCGTGGAAAGCCTCGTGGGAAAGCCTCGAGGGAAAGCCACAGATCCCTTGATCCACGCGAAGGAAGCGCGACACTGCTGCTACAGCTCGGAGGAAAGCGCACGTGCATGCCCCACTCGAGACGAGGACTGACTCCTGGGGAGACTCCAGAAGTACCCCAAGATCCATGTCAGCACTGGAGAGGAATCCTCAGGTTCCGGCACCGACTCCACACAAGGTCTTAGGCCCCGCATCGACGGGAGAGGAATCCGAGAGGCCCGGCAACTCGCATGGGACTGGCCTTTCCTGAGGCCACCAGAGCGGGTCCCTGAGGTCCCCGTCGTAAGTCGAGAGCACCTGCCGCAACTCGAGAAAATCCAGGAGGTTCTCCCCTCCAGGCGAGATGAGGCCCATTTCCGCTGAGTCTCGAGGCGAAACACACCTAACGTCGAGAACTTCCAAAGGGTCCTTCACACCCTTGCTTCAACTCAAGAAGTTCCCCGACATACCCGTCTCAACTCGAGAGGAAGCACGAGAGTCCGACCACATCCAAGGAGCCCGTTCCGCCTCGTAGCTCGAGAGGAGGGATCTTTCCCTGCGTGGTCGGAAAGAATTCCCGTCATTCCCGTCGCATCTCAAGAGGAGGCGATCTCCACAGGAAAAGCGAGAGGAACTCCAGGGTTGTGCCACATTCCAGAGTCCCCCAGATGTCTCAGTCCATTCCAGGGAAACCTGTTTTCCCTGCACTGCCTCGACTTTCAAGCCGAGGATCGACTCACACCTCGGTGGCACGTGGACAGCCCTGTGGGAAGGCCTCGTGGGAAAGCCTCTAGGGAAAGCCACAGATCCGTTGATCCACGCGAAGGGAAGCGCCACACTGCTGCTGCAGCTCGGGAGGAAAGCGCTCTTGCATGCCCCGACTCGAGACGAGGATTGACTCCCCTGGAGAGCCTCCAGAAGTAACCCAAGATCCATGTCTGCACTGAAGAGGAAACCTCAGGTTCCAGCACCGACTCCACACAAGGTCTTAGGCCCCAGCATCGACTGGAGAGGAATCCCGAGAGGCGCCCAAGCAACTCGCATGGGTACTGTCCTTTCCTGAGGCCACCAGAGCGGGTCCCTGAGGTCCCCGACGTAAGTCGAGAGCACCTGCCGCAACTCGAGAAAATCCAGGAGGTTCTCCCCTAAAGGCGAGTTGAGGCCCATTTCCGCAGGGTGTCTCGAGGCTAATCACACCTAACCTCTGGAATTTCCAAATGGTCCTTCAAAACCATGCTGCAACTCAAGATGATCCCCGACATACCCGTCTCCACTCGAGAGGAAGCACGAGAGTCCCGCCCACATCCAGAGGAGCCCCGTTTCCGCCTCCTAGCTCGAGAGGAGGATCCTTTCCCTGCGTGGTCGGGAAAGAATTCCCGTTCCCGTCGCATCTCAAGAGGAGGCGCTTTCCACAGGAAAGGCGAGAGGAACTCCAGGGTCGTGCCACCATTCCCAGAGTCCCCTGGATATCTCAGTCCATTCCAGGAAAGCTGTTTTCCCTGCAGTGCGTCGGCTTTCAAGCCGAGGATCGACTCACACCATGGTGGCACGTGGGACAGCCTTGTGGGAAAGCCTCGTGGGAAAGCCTCGAGGGAAAGACCCTGATCCCTTGATCCACGCAAAGGGAATCGCGACACTGCTGCTACAGCTCGGGAGGAAAGCGCACGTGCATGCCCCCTCTCGAGACGAGGACTGACTGCCCTGGGGAGACTCCAGAAGTACCCTAAGATCCATGTTTGCACTGGAAAGGAATCCTCAGGTTCCGGCACTGACTCCACACAAGGTCTTAGGCCCCAGCATCGACGAGACAGGAATCCCGAGAGGCCCCGAGCAACTCGCATGGGGACTGGCCTTTCCTGAGGCCACAGAGCGGATCCCTGAGGTCCGGTCGTAAGTCGAGAGCACCTGCCGCATCTCGAGAAAATCCAGGAGGTTCTCCCTCCAGGCGAGATGAGGCCCATTTCCGTTGAGGCAACTAGGGGGTAATCACGCTTTAACTCTGGAACTTCCAAAGGGTCCTTCACACCCTTGCTGCAACTCAAGAAGTTCCCCGACATACCCGTGTCCACTCAAGAGGAATCCGAGAGTCCCGCCCATATCCAGAGTGCCCGTTTCCGCCTGCTAGCTCGAGAGGAGGGATACGTTCCCTGCGTGGTCAGGAAAGAATTCCCGGCGTTCCCGTCGCATCTCAAGAGGAGGCGCCTCTCCACAGGAAAGGCGAGAGGAACTCCAGGGTCGTGCCACCATTCCCTGAGTCCCCCAGATGTCTCAGTCCATTCCTGGGAAAACTGTTTTCCCTTCACTGCCTCGACTTTAAAGCCGAGGATCGACTCACACCACCGTGGCACGTGGGAAAGCCCTGTGGGAAAGCCTCGTGGGAAAGCTCATGGGAAAGTCTAGATGGAAAGCCAGCAGAATTCCTTGAATCACGAAAAGGGAATCGTGACCTGCTGC
>NW_017204587.1:0-5602 GCF_001704415.2 Capra hircus | reverse complement strand
GGGCCTAAGACCACTTGTGTGGAGTCGGTGCCCGAAACCTGAGGATTCTCTCCAGTGCTGAAATGGATCTTGGGGTACTTCTGGAGTCTCCCCAGGGGAGTGTGTCCTCGTCCCGAGTGGGCGCCTGCACGTACGCTTTCCTCCCGCTGTAGCAGCAGTGTCACGCTTCTCGCATGGCGCAACGAATCTGTGCCTTTCCCTCGAGGCTTTCCCAAAGGGCTCTTCCACGTGCCACGTGGTGTGTGTCGATGTCGATCCTCGGCTTGAAAGTCGAGGCAGTGCAGGGAAAACAGGTTTCCCTGGAATGGACTGAGACATCTTGGGGACTCTGGAAATGGTGGCACGACGCTGGAGTTCCTCTCGCCTTTCCTGTGGAGAGCGCCTCCTCTTGAGATGCGACGGGAACGCCGGGAATTCTTTGCCGACCACGAAATGAAATGATACCTCCTCTCGAGCTAGGAGGCGGAAACGGGGCTCTTCTGGATGTGGGCGGGACTCTCGTGCTTCCCCTTGACTGGAGACGGGTATGTCGGGGAACTTCTTGAGTTGCAGCAAGGCTCTGAAGGACCCTTTGGAAGTTCCAGAGGTTAGGTGTGATTAGCCTCGAGTCGCCTCAGCGGAAATGGGCCTCATCTCGCCTGGAGGGGACAACCTCCTGGATTTTCTCGACTTGCGGCAGGTGCTCTCGACTTGCGACGGGGACCACAGGGACCCCCTCTGGAGGCCTCAGGAAAGGCCAGTCCCCATTCGAGTTGCTTGGGAGCCTTTCGGGATTTCTCTCCCGTCGATGCCGGGGCCTAAGACCTTTGTGTGGAGTCGGTGCCGGAACCTGAGGATTCCGCTCCAGTACTGACATGAATCTTGGGTACTTCTGGAGTCTCCCCAGGGAAGTCAGTCCTCGTCTGGAGTGGGGGCATGCACGTGCGCTTTCCTCCCGAGCTGTAGCAGCAGCTGTCGCGCTTCCCTTCGCGTGGATCAAGGAATCTGTGGCTTTCCCTCGAGGCTTTCCCACGAGGCTTTCCCACAGGGCTGTTTCAAGTGCCACCGTGGTGTGAGTCGATCCTCGGCTTGAAAGTCGAGGCAGTGAAGGGAAAACAGGTTTCCCTGGAATGGACTGAGACACCTGGGGGACTCTGGGAATGGTGGCACGACCGTGAAGTTCCTCTCGCTTTTCCTGTGGATATCGCCTCCTCTTGAGATGCGACGGGAATGACGGGAATTCTTTCCTGACCACACAGGGAAAGTATCCCTCCTCTCGAGCTAGCGTGGCGGAATCGGGGCTCCTTGGATGTGGTCGAGACTCTCGTGCTTCCTCTCGAGTTGAGACGGGTATGTCGGGGAACTTCTTGAGTTGAAGCAAGGGTGTGAAGGACCCTTTGGAAGTTCTCGACGTTAGGTGTGTTTCGCCTCGAGACGCCTCAGCGGAAATGGGCCTCATCTCGCCTGGAGGGGAGAACCTCCTGGATTTTCTCGTGTTTGCGGCTGGTGCTCTCGACTTACGACGGGGACCTCAGGGACCCGCTCTGGTGGCCTCAGGAAAGGCCAGTCCCCATGCGAATTGCTCGGGGGCCTCTCCGGATTCCTCTCCCGTCGATGCCGGGGCCTAACACCTTGTGTGGAGTCGGTGCCGGAACATGAGGATTCCTCTCCAGTGCTGACATGGATCTTGGGGTACTTCTGGAGCCTCCACCGGGGGATTCAGTCCTCGTCTCGACTTAGGTCATTCACGTGCACTTTCCTCCCGAGCTGTAGCAGCAGTGTCATGCTTCCCTTCGCGTGGATGAAGAAATCTGTGGCTTTAACTCGAGGTTTTCGCAGCAGGCTTTCCCACGAGGCTTTCCCACAGGGCTGTCCCACGTGCCACCGTGGTGTGAGTCGATCCTCGGCTTGAAAGTCGAGGCAGTGCAGGAAAAACTGGTTTTCCCTGGAATGGACTGAGACATCTGGGGGACTCTGGGAATGGTGGCACGACCCTGGAGTTCCTCTCGCCTTTCCTGTGGAGAGCGCCTGCTCTTGAGATGCGACGGGAAGCCTGGAATTCTTTCCGGAGCACGCAGGAAAAGGATCCCTCCTATCGAGCTAGGAGATGGAAACGGGGCTCCTCTGTATGTGGGCGGGACTCTTGTGCTTCCTCTTCGAGTGGAGACGGGTATGTCGGGGAACTTCTTGAGTTGCAGCAAGGGTGTGAAGGACCCTTTTGTAAGTTCCAGAGTTTAGGGTGTGATTAGCCTCGAGACGCCTCAGCAGAAATTGGCCTCATCTCGCCTGCAGGGGAGAACCTCCTGGATGTTCTCGAGTTGGCGGCAGGTGCTCTCGACTTACGACGGGGACCTCAGGGACCCGCTCTGGTGGCCTCAGGAAAGGCCAGTCCTCATGCGAGTTGCTCGGGCGCCTGTCGGGATTCCTCTCCCATCGATGCCAGGGCCTAAGACCTTGTGTGGAGTCGGTGCCGGAACCTGAGGATTCCTCTCCAGTGCAGACATGGATATTGGCGTACTTCTGGAGTCTCCCCAGGGGAATCAGTCCTCGTCTCGAGTGGGGGCATGCACGTGCGCTTTCCTCCAGAGCTGTAGCAGCAGTGTCACGCTTCCCTTCACGTGGATTTAGGGATCAGGTGCTTTCCATCGAGGCTTTCCCACGAGGCTTTCCCACGAGGCTTTCCCACAGGGCTGTCCCTCGTGTCACCGGTGGTGTGAGTCGATCCTCGGCTTGAAAGTCGAGGCAGTGCAGGGAAAAGAGGTTTCCCTGGAATGGACGCAGACATCTGGGGAACTCTGGGAATGGTGGCACGACCCTGGAGTTCGTCTCACCTTTCCTGTGGAGAGCGCCTCCTCTTGAGATGCCACGGAAACGCCGGGAATTCTTTCCCGAGCACGCAGGGAAAGGATCCCTCCTCTCGAGGTAGGAGGCGGAAACGGGGCTAACTGTCGATGTGGGTGGGGCTTCGTGCTTCCTCTCGAGTGGAGACGAGTATGTCGGGGAACTTCTTGAGTTGCAGCAAGGGTGTGAAGGACCCTTTGGAATTCCAGAGGTTAGGTGTGATTAGCCTCGAGACACCTCAGCGGAAATGGGCCGCATCTCGCCTGGAGGGGAGAACGTCCTGATGTTCTCGGAGTTGCAGCAGGTGCTCTCGACTTACGACGGGGACCTCAGGGACCCGCTCTGGTGGCCTCAGGAAAGGCAGTCCCTATGGGAGTTGCCAGGGGACCTCTCGGAATTCCTCTCCCGTCGAAGCTGGGGCCTAAGATATTGTGCGGAGTGGGTGCCGGTACCTGAGGATTCCTCTCCAGTGCTTACGTGGATCTTGGGGTACTTCTGGAGTCTCCCCATTGGAGTCAGTCCTCGACTCGAGTGGGGCATGCACGTGCGTTTTCCTCTCGAGCTGTAGCAGCAGTGTCACACTTCCATTCGCGTGGATCAAGGGATCTGTGGCTTTCCCTCGAGGCTTTCCCACGAGGCTTTCCCACGAGGCTTTCCCACAGGGCGGTCCCACGTGCCACCGTGGTGTGAGTCGATCCTCGGCTTGAAAGTCGACGCGTGCAGGGAAAACAGGTTTCCCTGGAATGGACGGAGACATCTGGGGACTGTGGGAATGGCAGGACCCTGGAGTTCCTCTCCCTTTCCTGTGGAGAGCGCCTCCTCTTGAGATGGGACGGGAACGCCGGGAATTCTTTCCAGAGCACGCAGGGAAAGGATCGCTCCTCTCGAGGTAGGAGGCGGAAACGGGGCTCCTCTGGATGTGGGCGGGACTCTCGTGCTTCCTTTCGAGTGGAGTTGGGTATGTCGGGGAACTTCTTGAGTTACAGCAAGGGTGTGAAGGACCCTTTGGAAGTTCCAGAGGTTAGGTGTTAATAGCCTCGAGACGCCTCAGTGGAAATGGGCCTCACCTCGCCTGGAGGGGAGAATCTCCTGGATTTTCTCGAGTTGCGGCAGGTGCTCTTGACTTACGACGGGGACCTCAGGGACCCGCTCTGGTTTCCTCAGGAAAGGCCAGTCCCCATGCGAGTTGCTTGGGGGCCTCTCGGGATTCCTCTCCCATCGATGCCAGGGCCTAAGACCTTGTGTGGAGTCGGTGCCGGAAGCTGAGGATTCCTCTCCTGCCGGGGTCCAGCCCCGGTGGATCCAGGGAATTCGAAGGGTGGACGGCGTTGGCGTGGAAAGACTTGTTTGTTTATTAATGTAAGATTAGATTAAGAAACTATAGTGTAGTAAGAAGGTTAAGTGGAGGAAGAGGGCTGAATAGCTTGGTTTACGCGGAAGGCCAATAAAATTCCAGACAAGGAATTTGCACCATCTACGTTGGGCCACCGGCGCCCGCTTGAATATCTAAGGGTGCCTCGCCTTAAGCTCCCTTTCGTGCGGGTCTTAACAGCCGGGCAAGTAAGTAGACCTGGCGAGCCTCCGCGCCCCAGATGGAGATTCAGCCTGAAGTTAAAGTAAAGAGCAGAGAGAGGAAAGGGGAGAGAAGAGGAGAGAGAGAGACATGGGGGGGAGCCAGAGTCCAAGAAACCAGGCCGAGAGACTAGTTCGAGAAACTGGTCCGAGAAACTGGTCCCCGGCCCCTGGCCCCCATCCTTTATTGTTCAGAAGGCCTTTTATACTTTTGATAAAACATGGAGATCAATGGGTAACACAAAATTATGTAGCGTTCGCAGCCCAGACTCTTTCTATACATCATTTTGTATACAAAAGGTCTCAGGTGATTTACATTATCTTCTGGCCAAGAAGCTTGTTAACACTTTTTATCTCTCTTCCTTAATGAATGTTGATTTTGTTTCCCCTGAAGTGTTTTTCTTTAATCTGCATCTCCTTAAAGCATTAAAGTTACATCTCTATAGAACAAAGGTGCAGTGGGATATAACAAAGAAGGTACTTAACTCGAAGATCTAATGTTGCTAATACCAGGTCTACTACTTGTTTTTCTATATATACCAACTATATCTAAAAATAAAGGATATGAAAATTTGGCAGCAAGCATTGACCCAAAAAATGAAACTTTTAATCAGTCCTATTCTAAAGATTTTGACTCTTCGGAAGCCCCTACATTCCTAGGATGTTTTTAAGCTTCCTGTGCCTCCTGCGGTCAGGAGGCCTCAAACAATCACATGCGCAGCTGTACGAGTCCTGCAGGCAGGCTAGAAAGCCATCAGAGGGTTTTTGGATTGAAACACTCTTTCAAATGCAGAAGACTAAAGCCCTGAATTGACTTTTTCCAGAAAATGTCAGAAGAGTGGAAAAGCAGAGCACAAAAGCCCGGCAGATTTTTGTTGGGGTACATGCTTAGGAATTTCCAGAGGGGTCCCTGAAGTCTGAGCACGCCCCTTGCGTATGTCAGCTTCCTTCCTCATGACCTTGTCACGGGGCGGGATTCCTCACACTGGCTCCCGGCATCTCACCCTTTTTAATTTTAAATAATTAATTATTTATGTTTAAAATCAGGTGCAGTTCGGTCGCGAGATTTCCGAATGTTCTGCCGAAGAATCTAGACAATACAGGAAGATGATTACGAGGAGCAAGATTATAAAGAGTAGACAGAATAGTCTTTCCAGAAGTTAGAGAAAGTGTGGGAAGTCATTGGCTTCTCCTGCGGTGGTAAAATCTA
>NW_017204586.1:0-5602 GCF_001704415.2 Capra hircus | reverse complement strand
TCGGGAGAAAAGGCACCTATGCCCCACTCGAGACGAGGACTGACTCCCCTGGGGAGACTCCAGAAGTACCCCAAAGATCCCATGTCAGCACTGAGAGGAATCCTCAGGACCCTGACACCGACTCCACACAGGTCTTAGGCCCTGGCATCGGACGGGAAAGGGTTCCCGAGAGGCCCCACATCAACTCTCATGGGGACTGGCCTTTCGTGAGGCCACCAGAGCGGGTCCCTGAGGTCCCCATCGTAAGTCGAGAGCACCTGCCGCAACTCGAGAAAATCCAGGAGGTTCTCCCCTCCAGGCGAGATGAGGCCCATTTCCGCTGAGGCGTCTCGAGGCTAATCACATCGAATATCTGCAACTTTCAAAGGGTCCTTCACACCCTTGCTGCAACTCAAGAAGTTCCCCGACATACCGGTCTCCCTCGAGAGGAAGCACGAGAGTCCCGCCCACATCCAGAGGAGCCCGTTTTCCGCCTCCTTGCTCGAGAGAAGGTATCCTTTCCCTGTGTGGTCGGGAAAGAATTCCCGGGCATTCCCGTCGCATCTCAAAAGGAGGCGCTCTCCACATGAAAGGCGAGAGGAACTCCAGGGTAGTTCCACCATTCCCCGAGTCCCCAGGTATATCAGTCCATTCCAGGGAAACCTGTTTTCCCTGCACTGCCTCGACTTTCAAGGCGACGATCGACTCACACCACGTTGGCACGTGGACTGCCCTGTGGGAAAGCCTCGTGGGAAAGCCTCAAGCGAAAGCCACAGATCCCTTGATCCACGCCTATGAATGCATGACACTGCTGTACAGCTCGGGGAGGAATGCGCACGTGCATGCCCCCACTCGAGACGAGGACTGACTCCCCTGGGGAGACTCCAGAAGTACCCCAACATCCATGTCAGCACTGGAGAGGAATCTTCAGTTTCCGGCACCGACTCCACACAAGCTCTTAGGTCCCGGCATCGACGGGAGAGGAATCCCGAGAGGCTCCCGAGCAACGTGCATGGGGACTGGCCTTTCCTTAGGCCACCAGAGCGGGTCCTGGAGGTCCTCGTCGTAAGTCGAGAGCACCTGCCGCAACTCGAGAAAATCCAGGAGGTTCTCCCCTCCAGGCGAAATGAGACCCATTTCCACTGCGGTGTCTCTAGGCTAATCACATCTAACATTTGGAACTTCAAAAGGGTCCGTCACACCCTTGCTGCAACTCAAGAAGTTCCCCGACATAACCGTCTCCACTCGAGAGGAAGCACGAGAGTCCCGCCAATATCCAGAGGAGCCCTGTTTCCGCCTCCTAGATCGAGAGAAGGGATCCTTTCCCTGCGTGGTCGGGAAAGAATTCCCTGGGTTCCCGTCTCATCTCAAGAGGAGGCGCTCTCCACAGGAAAGGCGAGAGGAACTCCAGGGTCGTGCCACCATTCCCAGAGTCCCCCAGATGTCTCAGTCCATTCCAGGGAAAACCTGTTTCCCTGCACTGCCTCGACTTTCAAGCCCGAGGATCGACTCACACCACGGTGGCACGAGGACAGCCCTGTGGGAAAGCCTCCTGGGCAAGCCTCGAGGGAAAGCCAGAGATCTGTGGATCCACGCAAAGGGAAGCGTGACACTGCTGCTACAGCTCGAGAGGAAATCGCACCTGCATGCCCCAATTCGAGAGGAGGACTGACTCCCCTGGGGAGACTCCAGAAGTACCCCAAATCCATGTCAGCACTGGAGAGGAATCCTCAGGTTCTGGCACCGACTCCACACAAGGTCTTAGGTCCCGGCATCGACGGGAGAGGAATACCGAGAGGCACCCGAACAACTCGCATGGTGACTGGCCTTTCCTGAGGCCACCAGAGCGGGGTCCCATAGGTCCCCGTTGTAAGTCGAGACCACCTGCCGGCAACTCGAGAAAATCCAGGAGGTTCTCCCCTCCAGGCCACATGAGGCCCATTTCCGCTGAGGCGTCTAGAGGCTAATCACACCTAACCTCTGGAACTTCCAAAGGGTCCTTCACACCCTTGCTGCAACTCAAGAAGTTCCCCGACTTACCCGTCTCCACTCGAGAGGAAGCACGAGAGTCCCGCCCACATCCAGAGGAGCCCCGGTTCCGCTTCCTAGCTCGAGAGGAGGGATCCTTTCCCTGCGTGGTCGGGAAAGAATTCCCCGGCGTTTCCTTTCGCATCTCAAGAGCAGGCGATCTCCAGAGGAAAAGCGAGAGGAACTCCAGGGTCGTGCCACCATTCCCAGAGTCCCCCAAATGTCTCAGTCCATTCCAGGGAAAACTGTTTTCCTGCACTGGCCTCGACTTTCAAGCCAAGGATCGACTCACACCACGGTGGAACGTGGGACAGCCCTGTGGCAAAGCCTCGTGGGAAAGCCTCGAGGGAAAGCCACAGATCCCTTGATCCACGCGAAGGGAAGCGTGACACTGCTGCTACAGCTCGGGAGGAAAGCGCACATCCATGCCCCACTCGAGACGAGGACTGACTCCACTGGGGAGACTCCAGAAGTACCCAAGATCCATGTCAACATTGGAGAGGAATCCTCAGGTTCGGCACCGACTCCACACAAGGTTTTAGACGCCGGCATCGACGGGAGTGGAATCCCGAGAGGCCCCCGAGCAACTCGCATGGGGACTGGCCTTTCCTGAGGCCACCAGAGCGGGTCCCTGAGGTCCCCGTCGTAAGTCGAGAGCATCTGCCGCAACTCGAGAAAATCCAGGAGGTTCTCCCTGCTGGCGATATGAGGCCCATTTCCGCTGAGGCGTCTCGAGGCTAATCACATCTAACATCTGTAACTTCCAAAGGGTCCTTCACACCCTTGCTGCAACTCAAGAAGTTCCCGACATACCCGTCTCCACTCGAGAGGAATCACGAGTCCCGCCCTCATCCAGAGGAGCCCCGTTTCCGCCTCCTAGCTAGAGCGGAGGATCCTTGCCCTCGTGGTCGGCAAAGAATTCCCTGGGTTCCCGTCTCATCTCAAGAGGAGGCGCTCTCCACAGGAAAGGCGAGAGGAACTCCAGGGTCGTGCCACCATTCCCAGAGTCCCCCAGATGTCTCAGTCCATTCCAGGGAAACCTGTTTTCCCTGCACTGCCTCGACTTTCAAGCCGAGGATCGACTCACACCACGGTGGCACGAGGGACAGCCCTGTGGGAAAGCCTCCTGGGCAAGGCTCGAGGGAAAGCCAGAGATCTGTGGATCCACGCAAAGGGAAGCGTGACACTGCTGCTACAGCTCGAGAGGAAATCGCACTGCATGCCCCAATTCGAGAGGAGGACTGACTCCCCTGGGGAGACTCCAGAAGTACCCCAAATCCATGTCAGCACTGGAGAGGAATCCTCAGGTTCTGGCACCGACTCCACACAAGGTCTTAGGTCCCGGCATCGACGGGAGAGGAATACCGAGAGGCACCCGAACAACTCGCATGGTGACTGGCCTTTCCTGAGGCCACCAGAGCGGGTCCCATAGGTCCCCGTTGTAAGTCGAGACCACCTGCCGCAACTCGAGAAAATCCAGGAGGTTCTCCCCTCCAGGCCAGATGAGGCCCCATTTCCGCTGAGGCGTCTAGAGGCTAATCACACCTAACCTCTGGAACTTCCAAAAGGGTCCTTCACACCCTTGCTGCAACTCAAGAAGTTCCCCGACTACCCGTCTCCACTCGAGAGGAAGCACGAGAGTCCCGCCCACATCCAGAGGGCCCCGTTTCCGCTTCTAGCTCGAGAGGAGGGATCCTTTCCTGCGTGGTCGGGAAAGAATTCCCGGCGTTCCTTTCGCATCTCAGTGGAGGCGCTCACCACAGGAAAGGCGAGAGGAACTCCAGGGTCGTGCCACATTCCAGAGTCCCCCAGATGTCTCAGTCCATTCCAGGGATACCTGTTTTCCTGCACTGCTCGACTTTCAAGCCGAAGATCGACTCACACCACGGTGGCTCGTGGGACATCCCTGTGGGAAAGCCTTGTGGGAAACCTCGTGGGAAAGCCTCGAGGGAAAGCCACAGATCCCTTTATCCAAGGGAAGGGAAGCGTGACACTGCTGCTACAGCTCGGAGGAAAGCGCAAGTGCAAGCCCCCAATCGAGACGAGGACTGACTCCCCTGGGGAGACTCCAGCAATACTCCAAGATCCATGTCAGCACTGGAGAGGAATCCTCAGGTTCCTTCACCGACTCCACACAAGGTCTTAGGCCCTGGCATCGACAAGAGAGGAATCCCGAGATGCCCCCGACCAACTCGGGGACTGGCCTTTCCTGAGGCACCAGAGCGGGTCCCTGAGGTCCGCGTCATAAGTCGAGAGCACCTGCCGCAACTCGAGAAAATCCAGGAGGTTCTCCCCTCCAGGCGACATGAGGCCATTTCCCCTGAAGCGTCTCAAGGCTAATCACACCTAACCTCTGGAACTTCCAAAGGGTCCTTCACACCCTTGCTGCAACTCAAGAAGTTCCCGGACATACCCGTCTCCACTCGAGAGGAGCACGAGAGTCCCGCACATCCAGAGGAGCCGCGTTTCCGCCTCCTTGCTCGAGAGGAGGATCCTTTCCCTGCGTGGTCGGGAAAGAATGCCCGGCGTTCCCGTCGCATCTCAAGAGGAGGCGCTCTCCACAGGAAAGGCGAGAGGAACTCCAGGGTCGTGCCACCATTCCCAGAGTCCCCAGATGTCTCAGTCCATTCCAGGGAAACCTGTTTTTCCCTGCACTGCCTCGACTTTCAAGCCGAGGATCGACTCACACCACGGTGGCACGTGGACAGCCCTGTGGGAAAAGCCTCGAAGGGAAAGCCACAGATCCCTTAATCCACGCGAAGGGAAGCGTGACACTGCTGCTACAGTTCGGGAGGAAAGCGCACAATGCCCCACTCGAGACGAGGACTGACTCCCCTGGGAGACTCCAGAAGTACCCCAAGATCCATGTCAGCACTGGAGAGGAATCCTCAGGTTCCGGCACCGACTCCACACAAGGTCTTAGGCCCGGGCATCGACGGGAGAGGAATCCGAGAGGCCCCCGAGCAACTCGCATGGGGACTGGCCTTTCCTGAGGCCACCAGAGCGGGTCCCTGAGGTCCCCGTCGTAAGTCGAGAGCACCTGCCGCCAACTCGAGAAAATCCAGGAGGTTCTCCCTCCAGGCGAGATGAGGCCCATTTCCGCTGAGGCGTCTCGAGGCTAAACACACCTAACCTCTGGAACTTCCAAAGGGTCCTTCACACCCTTGCTGCAACTCAAGAAGTTCCCCGACATACCCGTCTCCACTCGAGAGGAAGCACGAGAGTCCGCCCACATCCAGAGGAGCCCCGTTTCCCCTCCTAGCTCGAGAGGAGGGATCCTTTCCCTGCGTGGTCGGAAAGAATTCCCGGCGTTCCCGTCGCATCTCAAGAGGAGGCGCTCTCCACAGGAAAGGCGAGAGGAACTCCAGGGTCGTGCCACCATTCCCAGAGTCCCCAGATGTCTCAGTCCATTCCAGGGAAACCTGTTTTCCCTGCACTGCCTCGACTTTCAAGCCGAGGATCGACTCACACCACGTGGCACGTGAGCAGCCCTGTGGGAAAGGAAAGCCTAAAAGCCTCGAGGGAAAGCCCGATCCCTGATCCGCGAAGGGAAGCGTGAGCACTGCTGCTACAGCAAGGGGAAGGAATCGCACCA
>NW_017204585.1:0-5603 GCF_001704415.2 Capra hircus | reverse complement strand
CTGAGGTCACCCGTCATAAGTCGAGAGCACAGCCCCAACTCGAGTAAATCAAGTAGTTTTCCCTTAAAGGCGAGATGAGGCCAATTTCCGCTGAGGCGTCTCGAGGCTAATCACACCTAACCTCTGGAAATTCCAAAGGGTTATTCACACCCTTGCTGCCACTCAAGAAGTTCCCCGACATACCCGTCTCCACTCGAGAGGAAGCACGAGAGTCCCGCCCACATCCAGAGGAGCCCCGATTCCGCCTCCTAGCTCGAGAGGAGGGACCATTCCCTGCGAGGTCTTGAAAGAATTCCCGGCATTCCAGTCGCATCTCAGGAGGATGCGCTCTCCACAGGAAAGGCGAGAGGAACTCCAGGTTCGTGTCACCATTCCAGAGAACCCCAGATATCTCAGTCCATTCCAGGGAAACATGTTCTCCCTGAACTGCCTCGAATTTCAAGCCGAGGATCGACTCACACCACAGTGGCACGTGGGATAGACCCTTGGGATAGCCTCGTGGGAAAGCCTAGTGGGAAAGCCTCGAGGGAAAGCCACAGATCCCTTGATCCATGCGAAGGAAGCGTGACACTGCTGCTACAACTCGGGAGGAAAGCCCACGTGCATGCCTCCACTCGAGATGAGGACTGACTCCCCTGGGGAGTCTCCAGAAGTACCCCAAGATCCATGTCAGCACTGCAGAGGAATCCTCAGGTTCTGGCACCGACTCCACACATGGTCTTAGGCCCCAGCATCGACGG
Organism: Capra hircus; assembly: GCF_001704415.2. NCBI lineage: Eukaryota > Metazoa > Chordata > Mammalia > Artiodactyla > Bovidae > Capra > Capra hircus. The sequence goes on along the minus strand of NW_017204585.1, from coordinate 4,863 downwards.
GTGAGGAATCCCGATAAGACCCCGAGCAACTCGCATGGGGACTGGCCTTTCCTGAGGCCACCAGAGGGGGTCCCTGACGTCCCCGTCGGAAGTCGAGAGCACGTGCGGCAACTCGAGAAAACCCAGGAGGTGCTCCCCTAGAGGCTAGATGAGGTTCATTTCCGCTAAGGCGTCTCAAGGCTAATCACACCTAACCTCTGGAACTTCCAAAGGGTCCTTCACACCCTTGCTGAAACTCAAGAAGTTCCCCGACAAACCCGTCTCCACTCGAGAGGAAGCACGAGAGTCCCGCCCACATCCAGAGGAGCCCCGTTTCCGCCTCCTAGGTCGAGAGGAGGGATCCTTTCCCTGCGTGGTCGGGAAAGAATTCCCAGCGTTCCCGTCGCATCTCAAGAGGAGGAGCTCTCACAGGAAAGCGAGAAGAACTCCAGGGTCGTACCACCATTCCCAGAGTCCCCCAGATGTCTCAGTCAATTCCAGGGAAACTGCCTCGACTTTCAAGCCGAGGATCGACTCACACCACGGTGGCACGTGGGACAGCCCTGTGGAAAGCCTCATGGGAAAGCCTCGTGGAAAAGCCTCGAGGGAAAGCCCCTGATCCCTTGATCCACGAGAAGGGAAGCGTGACACTGCTGCTACAGATCGGGAGGAAAGCGCCCGTGCATGCCCCACTCGAGACGAGGACTGACTCCCCTGGGGAGACTCCAGAAGTACCCCAAGATCCATGCCAGAACTGGAGAGGAATACTCAGGTTCCAACACCGACTCCACACAAGGTCTTAGGCTCCGGCATCGCCGTGAGAGGAATCCCGAGAGGCCCCGGAGCAACTCGCATGGGGACTGGCCTTTCCTGAGACCACCAGAGCGGGTCCCTGAGGTCCCCGTCGTCAGTCGAGAGCACCTGCCGCAACTCGAGAAAATCCAGGAGGTTCTCCCGTCCAGGTGTGATTAGGCCCATTTCCGCTGAGGCGTCTCGAGGCTAATCACACCTAACCTCTGGAACTTCCAAAGGGACCCACACACCCATGCTGCAACTCAAGAAGTTCCCCGACATACCCGTCTCCACTCGAGAGGAAGCACGAGAGTCACGCCCACATCCAGAGGAGCCCAGTTTCCGCCTCATAGCACAAGAGGAGGGATCCTTTCCCTGCGTGGTCGGGAAAGAATTCCCGGCGTTCCCGTCGCATCTCAAGAGGAGGCGCTCTCCACAGGAAAGGCGAGAGGAACTCCAGGGTCGTACCACCAACGCAGAATCCCCCAGATGTCTCAGTCCATTCCAGGGAAACCTGTTTTCCCTGCACTGCCTCGACTTTCAAGCCGAGGATCGACTCACACCACGGTGGCACGTGGGACAGCCCTGAGGAAAGCCTCGTGGGAAAGCCTCGAGGGAATGCCTCGAGGGAATGCCACAGATCCCTTGATCGACGCGAAGGGAAGCGTGACACTGCTGCTACAGCTCGGGAGGAAAGCGCACGTGCATGCCCCCACTCCAGACGAGGACTGACTCCCCTGGGGAGACTCCAGAAGAACCCCAGGATCCATATCAGCACTGGAGAGGAATCCTCAGGTTCCGGCACCGACCTCACACAAGGACTTGGGGCTCGGCATCGAGAGGAGAGGAATCCCGAGAGGCCCCCGAGCAACTCCATGGGACTGGCCTTTCCTGAGGCCACCAGAGCGGGTCCCTGAGGTCACCGTCGTAAGTCGAGAGCACCTGATGCAACACGAGAAATCCAGGTGGTTCTCCCCTCCAGGCTAGATGAGGCCATTTCCCCTGAGCGTCTCGAGCTAATCACACCTAACCTCTGGAACTTCCAAAGGGTCCTTCACACCCTTGCTGCAACTCAAGTAGTACCCCGACATACCCGTCTCCACTCTAGAGGAATCGCGAGAGTCCGCCACATCCAGAGGAGCCCCATTCCGCCTCCTAGCTCGAGAGGAGGGATCCTTTCCCTGCGTGGTGGGGAAAGAATTCCGGCATTCCCGTCGCATCTCTCAGAGGAGGCCTCTCCACAGGAAAGACGAGAGAACTCCAGGGTCGTGCACCATTCCCCGAGTCCCCAGATGTCTCAGTCCATTCCAGGGAAACCTGTTTTCCCTGCACTGCTCGACTTTCAAGCCGAGGATCGACTCAAACCACGGTGGCACGTGGGACAGCCCTGTGGGAAAGCTCGTGGGAAAGCCTCGTGAAAAGCCTCGAGGGAAAGCCCTGATCCCTTGATCCACGAGAAGGGAAGCGTGACACTGCAGCTACAGATCGGGAGGAAAGCGCCCGTGCATGCCCCCACTCGAGACGAGGATGACTCCCTGGGGAGACTCCAGAAGTACCCCAAGATCCATGCCAGAACCGGAGAGGAATACTCAGGTTCCAACACCGACTCCACACAAGGTCTTAGGCTCCGGCATCGCCGTGAGAGGAATCCCGAGAGGCCCGGAGCAACTGCATGGGGACTGGCCTTCCTGAGACCACCAGAGCGGGTCCTGAGGTCCCATCGTCAGTCGAGAGCACCTGCCGCAACTCGAGAAAATCAGAGGTTCTCCCGTCCAGGTGTGATTAGACCATTTCCGCTGAGGCGTCTCGAGCTAATCACACCTAACCTCTGGAACTTCCAAAGGGACCCACACACCCATGCTGCAACTCAAGAAGTTCCCCGACATACCCGTCTCCACTCGAGAGGAAGCACGAGAGTCACGCCCACATCCAGAGGAGCCCAGTTTCCGCTCATAGCACAAGAGGAGGGATCCTTTCCTGCGTGGTCGGAAAGAATTCCCGGCGTTCCCGTCGCATCTCAAGAGGAGGCGCTCTCCACAGGAAAGGCGAAGGAACTCCAGGTCGTACCACCAACGCAGAATCCCCCAGATGTCTCAGTCCATTCCAGGGAAACCTGTTTTCCCTGCACTGCCTCGACTTTCAAGCCGAGGATCGACTCACACCACGGTGGCACGTGGGGCCTCGAGGGAAAGCCTCGTGGGAAAGCTCGAGGGAATGCCTCGAGGCCACAGATCCCTTGATCGACGCGAAGGGAAGCGTGACACTGCTGCTACAGCTCGGGAGGAAAGCGCACGTGCATGCCCCCACTCCAGACGAGGACTGACTCCCCTGGGGAGACTCCAGAAGAACCCCAGGATCCATATCAGCACTGGAGAGGAATCCTCAGGTTCCGGCACCGACCTCACACAAGGACTTGGGGCTCGGCATCGAGAGGAGAGGAATCCCGAGAGGCCCCCGAGCAACTCGCATGGGGACTGGCCTTTCCTGAGGCCACCAGAGCGGGTCCCTGAGGTCACCGTCGTAAGTCGAGAGCACCTGACGCAACACGAGAAAATCCAGGTGGTTCTCCCCTCCAGGCTAGATGAGGCCCATTTCCGCTGAGGCGTCTCGAGCTAATCACACCTAACCTCTGGAACTTCCAAAGGGTCCTTCACACCCTTGCTGCAACTCAAGTAGTACCCCGACATACCCGTCTCCACTCTAGAGGAATCGCGAGAGTCCCGCCCACATCCAGAGGAGCCCCATTTCCGCCTCCTAGCTCGAGAGGAGGGATCCTTTCCCTGCGTGGCGGGAAAGAATTCCCGCATTCCCGTCGCATCTCAAGAGGAGGCCCTCTCCACAGGAAAGACGAGAGGAACTCCAGGGTCGTGCCACCATTCCCGAGTCCCCCAGATGTCTCAGTCCATTCCAGGGAAACCTGTTTTCCCTGCACTGCCTCGACTTTCAAGCCGAGGATCGACTCAAACCACGGTGGCACGTGGGACAGCCCTGTGGGAAAGCCTCGTGGGAAAGCCTCGTGAAAAAGCCTCGAGGGAAAGCCCTGATCCCTTGATCCACGAGAAGGGAAGCGTGACACTGCTGCTACAGATCGGGGAGGAAAGCCCGTGCATGCCCCCACTCGAGACGAGGACTGACTCCCCTGGGGAGACTCCAGAAGTACCCCAAGATCCATGCCAGAACCGGAGAGGAATACTCAGGTTCCAACACCGACTCCACACAAGGTCTTAGGCTCCGGCATCGCCGTGAGAGGAATCCTGAGAGGCCCCGGAGCAACTCGCATGGGGACTGGCCTTTCCTGAGACCACCAGAGCGGGTCCCTGAGGTCCCCGTCGTCAGTCGAGAGCACCTGCCGCAACTCGAGAAAATCCAGGAGGTTCTCCCCGTCCAGGTGTGATTAGGCCATTTCCGCTGAGGCGTCTCGAGGCTAATCACACCTAACCTCTGGAACTTCCAAAGGGACCCACACACCCATGCTGCAACTCAAGAAGTTCCCCGACATACCCGTCTCCACTCGAGAGGAAGCACGAGAGTCACGCCCACATCCAGAGGAGCCCAGTTTCCGCCTCATAGCACAAGAGGAGGGGGATCCTTTCCCTGCGTGGTCGGGAAAGAATTCCCGGCGTTCCCGTCGCATCTCAAGAGGAGGCGCTCTCCACAGGAAAGGCGAGAGGAACTCCAGGGTCGTACCACCAACGCAGAATCCCCCAGATGTCTCAGTCCATTCCAGGGAAACCTGTTTTCCCTGCACTGCCTCGACTTTCAAGCCGAGGATCGACTCACACCACGGTGGCACGTGGGACAGCCCTGAGGAAAGCCTCGTGGGAAAGCCTCGAGGGAATGCCTCGAGGGAATGCCACAGATCCCTTGATCGACGCGAAGGGAAGCGTGACACTGCTGCTACAGCTCGGGAGGAAAGCGCACGTGCATGCCCCCCCCAGACGAGGACTGACTCCCCTGGGAGACTCCAGAAGACCCCAGGATCCATATCAGCACTGGAGAGGAATCCTCAGGTTCCGGCACCCGACCTCACACAAGGACTTGGGGCTCGGCATCGAGAGGAGAGGAATCCGAGAGGCCCCGAGCAACTCGCAA
>NW_017204584.1:0-5604 GCF_001704415.2 Capra hircus | reverse complement strand
GGGGACTTTAGGGACCCGATCTGGTTTCCTCAGGAAAGGCAGTCCCCATGCGAGTTGCTCGGGGGCCTCTCGGGATTCCTCTTCTTCGCGTCGATGCTGGGGCTAAGTCCTTGTGTGGAGTCCGTGCCGGAACCTGAGGATTCCTCTCCAGTGCTGACATGAATCTTGGGGTACTTCTGGAGTCTCCCAGGGGAGTCAGTCTTTGTCTCGAGTGGGGCCCAGCACATGAGCTTTCCTCCCGAATGTAGGCAGCAAGTGTCGAGCTTTCCTTCGCGTGGATCAAGGGATCTGTGGCTTTCCCTCGAGGCTTTCCGCTCGAGGCTTTCGCACAGGGCTGTCCACAGCCACCCGTGGCGTGAGTCGATCCTCGCTTGAAAGTCGAGGCAGTGCAGGGAAATCAGTTTTCCTGGAATGAAATGAGACATCTGGGGGAGTCTGGGAATGGTGGCACGACCCTGGAGTTCGTCTCGCCTTTCCTGTGGAGAGCGGCCTCCTCTTGAGATGCGACAGGAACGCCGGTAATTCTTTCCGTACACCCAGCGATTGGATCCCTCCTCTCGAGCTAGGAGACGGAAATGGGGCTTCTCTGGATGTGGGCGGGACTTTCCTGCTTCCTCTCGAGTGGAGACGGGTATGTCAGGGAACTTCTTGAGTTGCAGCAAGGGTGTGAAGGACCCTTTGGAAGTTCCAGAGGCTAGGTGTCATTAGCCTCGAGATGCCTCAGCGGATATGGGCCTCATCTCGCCTGGAGGGGAGGGAGAACCTCCTGGATTTTCTCGAGTTGCGGCAGGTGCTCTCGCCTTACGACGGGGACCTCAGGGACCCGCTCTGGTGGCCTCAGGAAAGCCAGTCCCCATGTGAGTTGCTCGGTGCCTCTCGGATTCCTGTCCCGTCGATGCCGGGGCCTAAGACCTTGTGTGGAGTCGGTGCCGGAACCTGAGGATTCCTCGCCAGTGCTGACATGAATATTGGGGTACTTCTGGAGTCTCCCCAAGGGAGTCAGTCCTCGTCTCGAGTGAGGGCATGCACGTGCGCTTACCTCCCGAGCTGTAGCAGCAGTGTCACGCTTCCCTTCATGTGTATCAAGGGATCAGTGGCTTTGCCTCAAGGCTTTCCACTAGGCTTTCCCACGAGGCTTTCCCACAGGGCTGTCCCACGTGCCACCGTGGTGTGAGTCGATCCTCGGCTTGAAAGTCGAGGCAGTGCAAGGGAAAACAGGTTTCCTGGAATGGACAGACATCTGGGGGACTCTGAGAATGGTGGCCCGACCCTAGAGTTCCTCTCGCCTTTCCTGTGGAGAGCACCTCCTCTTGAGATGCGACGGGAACGCCGGGAATTCTTTCCCGACCACGCAGGGAAAGGATCCCTCCTCTCGAGCTAGGAGGGCGGAAACCGGGCTACTCTGGATGTGGGCGGGACTTTCGTGCTTCCTCTCGAGTGGAGACGGGTATCTCGGGGAACGTGTTGAGTTGCATCAAAGGTGTGAAGGACCCTTTGGAAGTTCCAGAGTTTACGTGTGATTAGCCTTGGACGCCTCATCGGAAATGGGCCTCATCACGCCTGGAGGGGAGAACCTCCTGGATTTTCTCGAATTGCGGCAGGTGCTCTCGAATTACGACGAGGACCTCAGGGTCCCGCTCTGGTGGCCTCAGGAAAGGCCTGTCCCCATAAGAGTTGCTCGGGGCCTGTCGGGATTTCTCTACTGTCGATGATGGGGCCTAAGACTTTGTGTGGAGTCGGTGCCGGAACCCGAGGATTCCTCTCCTGTGCTGACATGGATTTTGTGTTACTTTCTGGAGTCTCCCCAGGGGAGTCAGTCCTCGTCTCGAGTGGGGGCATGTACTTTCGCTTTCCTCCTGAGGTGTGGCAGCAGTGTCACGCTTCCCTTCGCGTGGTTCAAGGGATCTGTGGCTTTCCCTCGAGGCTTTCCCAGCAGTCTTTCCCACGAGGCTTTCCCACAGGGCTGTCCCACGTGCCATCGTAGTGTGAGTCGATCCTCCGCTTGAAAGTCGTGGCAGTGCCAGGAAAACAGCTTTCCTGGAATGGACTGAGACATCTGGGGGACTCTGGGAATGGTGGCACGACCCTGGAGTTCCTCTCGCCTTTCCTGTGGAGAGCGCATCCTCTTGAGATGAGACGGGAACGCCGGGAATTCTTTCCCCACCACGCAGGGAAAGGATCCCTCCTCTCGAGCTAGGAGGCGGAAACGGGGCTCCTCTGGATGTGGGCGGGACTCTCGTGCTTCCTCTCGAGTGGAGACGGGTATGTTTGGGGAACTTCTTGAGTTGCAGCAAGGGTGTGAAGGACCCTTTGGAAGTTTCAGAGGTTAGGTGTGATTAGCTACAAGACGCCTCAGCGTACAAGGGCCTCATCTCGCCAGAGGGGAGAACCTCCTACATTTTCTCGATTTGCAGCAGGTGCTCTCGACTTACGACTGAGACCTCAGGGACCCACTAGGTGTCCTCAGGAAAGACCAGTCCCCATGCGAGTTGCTCCGGGGCCTCTAGGGATTCCTGTCCCGTGGATTCCGGGGCCTAAGCCCTTGTGTGGAGTCGTTGCCGGAACCTGAGGATTCCTCTCCATTGCTGACATGGATCTTGGGGTACTTCTGGAGTCTCCCCAGGGAGTCACTCCTCGTCTCGAGTGGGGGCATGCACGGTGCGCTTTCCTCCCGAGCTGTAGCAGCAGTGTCACGCTTCCCTTCTCGTGTATCAAGGGATCTGTTGCTTTCCCTCGAGGCCTTTCCCACGAGGCTTTCCCACAGGGCTGTCCCAAGTGCCACCATGGTGTGAGTCGATCCTCGGCTTGAAGTCGAGGCAGTGCAGGGAAAACAGGTTTCCCTGGAATGGACCGGAGACATCTGGGTGACTCAGGGGCAAGGATCACGCCTCTCCAGCTATAAGGCGGAAACCGGGGCTCCTCTGGATGTGGGGCAGGACGCTCGGTGCTTCCTCTTCGATTGGAGACGGGTATGTAGGGGAAGTTCTTGAGTTGGCAGCAATGGTGTGAAGGACCCTTTGGAAGTTCCAGAGTTTAGGTGTGATTAGCCTCGAGACGCCTCAGCGGAAATGGGGCCTCATCTCGCCTGGAGGGGAGCAACCTCCTGGATTTTCTCGAGTTGTGGCAGGTGCTCTCGACTTACGACGGGGACCTCAGGGACCCGCTCTGGTGGCCTCAGAAAGGCCAGTCCCCCATGTGAGTTGCTCTGGGGACTCTCGGGATTCCTCTCCCCGTCGATGCCAGGGCCTAAAGACCTTGTGTAGAGTTGGTGGCCGGAACCTGAGGATTCATCTGCAGTGCTTGACATGTAACTTGGGGTACTTCTGGAGTCTCCTCAGGGGAGTCCAGTCCTCGTCTCGAGTTGGGGCATGCACGTGCGCTTTCCTCCCAAGCTGTATCAGCAGTGTCATGCTTCCGACGAGAGGATTAAAGGGATCAGTGGCTTTTCCTCGAGGCTTTCCCCACGAGGCTTTCCCACAGGGCTGTCCCACGTGCCACCGTGGTGTGAGTCGATCCTCGGCTTGAAAGTCGAAGCAGTGCAGTGAAAACAGGTTTACCTTGAATGGACTGAGACATGTGTGGGTCTCTGGGAATGGTCGCACGACCCTGCAGTTCCTCTCGCCTTTCCTGTGGAGAGCGCCTCGTCTTGAGATGCGACGGAAACGCCGGGAATTCTTTCCCGACCACGCAGGGAAAGGATCCCTCCTCTCGAGCTAGGAGGCGGAATCGTGGCTTCTCGTGATGTGGGCGATACTCTTGTGCTTCCTCTCGAGTAGAGACGGGTATGTCCGATAACTTCTTGAGTTGCAGCAAGGGTGTGAAGGACCCTTTGGAAGTTCCAGAGGTTAGGTGTCATTAGCCACGAGACGCCTCAGAGGAAATGGGACTAAGCTCGCCTGGAGAGGAGAACCTCCTGGATTTTACCCAGTTGCGGCAGGTGCTCTCGAGTTACGACGGGTCCTCAGGGACCCCTCTGGTGGCCTCAGGAAAGGCCAGTCCCCATGCGAGTTACCAGGGGGCCTCTAGGGATTCTCTCCCCATCGATGCCGGTGCTAAGACCTTGTGTGGAGTCGGGGCCAGACCCTGAGGATGCCTCTCCAGTGCTGACATGAATCTTTCCGTACTTCTGGAGTCTCACCAGGAAGTCAGTCCTCTTCTCGTGTGAGGGCATGCAGCTGCCATTTCCTCGCGAGCTGCAACAGCAGTGTCACGCTTGCCGACGTGTGATCAAGGGATCTGTCGCTTTCCATTGAGGCTTTCCCACGAGGCTTTCTAACAGGGCTGTTCCACGTGCCACGGTGGTGTGAGTCGATCCTCGGCGTGAACGTCGAGGCAGTGCAGGGAAAACAGGTTCTTCTGGAATGAACTTAGACATCTGGGGACTCTTGAATGCTGGCAAGGCCTGGAGTTCCTCTCGTCTTTCCTGTTGAGAGCGCCTCCTCTTGAGATGCGACGGAACGCCGGGAATTCTTTCCCGACGACGAAGGGAAAGGATCCCTCTTCTTGAGCTACGAGGCGGAAACGGGGCTCTGCTGGATGTGGGCGGGACCCTCGTCCTTCCTCTCGAGTGGAGATGGGTATGTCGGAGAACTTCTTGACTTGCAGCAAGGGTGTGAAGGACCCCTTTCGAAGTTCCAGAGGTTAGGTGTGATTAGCCCCGAGACGCCTCAGCAGAAATGGGCCTCATCTCGCCTGGAGGGGAGAACCTCCTGGATTTTCTCGAGTTGCGGCAGGTGCTCTCGAGTTACGAAAGGAGACCTCAGGGACCCGCTCTGGTGACCTCAGGAAAGGCCAGTCCCCATGCGAGGTGCTAGGGGGCCTCTCAGGATTCCTCTCCCGTCGATGCCGGGCCTAAGACCTTGTGTGGAGTCGGGACCAGAACCTGAGGATTCCTCTCTGTGCTGACATGGATCTTGGCGTACTTCTGGAGTCTCCCAAGTGGCGTCAGTCCTCGGCTCGAGTGGGGTCATGCACGTGCGCTTTCCTCCTGAGCGGTAGCAGCAGTGTCACGCTTCCCTTCTCGTGGATCAAGGAATCTGTGGCTTTCCCTGGAGTCTTTCCCATGAGGCTTTCCCACAGGGCTATTCCACTTGCCATCATGGTGTGAGTCGATCCTCGGCGTGAAAGTCGAACCAGTGCAGAGAAAACAGGAACCTCCTTCCGCCACAGTAGGGGGTACACTGTCCCCTTGAGCGGTATCTCCAGGGCACTCGTGCTGGGGGTTTGCCCGCGGAGGTGCGGGCCTCAGGCTCCACGTGAGAAAAGCCCCAAAGGCATTAGCTGCCAGTCCAGACGCTGGCCCCTCAGGTCTCTGGCCGGAGCCTTGGCTCCAGGCAACTCAAAGCCCTCGGGGTGGCACTCTGTGACTGCTGTGGAAAGGACGCCAAGAGCCCACGGAGGAGTTTGGGGAGGGGGCATGGGGAAACGGTGGCGAGGACAGCGAGGGATCTAGGTGGAGGCGCTGAAGAGAGCGTCTGGTGTCCCGGAATGCCTCGGAGGAGCCAGCGGGGGACAGTCGAGGCCCAGGGACCTGTGGAATGTGAAAAGGCGGGAAATCCCAGAGCAAGGCAGGCTGGGAAAGGGGCGTTGGTGGCAATTCAAAGG
>NW_017204583.1:0-5604 GCF_001704415.2 Capra hircus | reverse complement strand
AGCTTTCCCACAGGGCTGTCCACGTGCCACCGTTGTATGAGTCGATCCTCGGCTTGAAAGTCGAGGCAGTGCAGGGAAAACAGGTTTCCCTGGAATGGACTGAGCATCTGGGGACTCTGGGAATGGTGGCACGACCCTGGAGTTCCTCTCGCCTTTCCTGTGGAGAGCGCCTCCTCTTGAGATGCGACGGGAACGCCAGGAATACTTCCCGACCACGCAGGGAAAGGATCCCTCCTCTGGAACTAGGAGGCGGAAACGGGGCTCCTCTGGATGTGGGCGGGGACTCTCGTGCTTCCTCTCGAGGGAAACGGGTATGTCGAGGAACTTCTTGAGTTGCAGCAAGGGTGTGAAAGACGCCTTTTGGAAGTTCCAGAGGTTAGTGTGATTAGTCTCGAGACGCCTCAGCACAAATGGGCCTCATGTCGCCTGAAGGGAGAACCTCCTGAATTTTCTCGAGTTTGCGGCAGGTGCTGTGGACTTAAGACGGGGTCCTCAGGGACCCGCTCGGTGGCCTCAGGAAAGGCCAGTCACCATGCGAGTTGCTCGGGCCTCTCGGGATTCCTCTCCCGTCGATGCTGGCGCCTTATACCTTGTATGGAGTCGGTGCCGGAACCTGAGAAAACCTCTCCAGTGCTTACATGGACCTTGGGGTACTTCTGGAGTCTCCCAGGTGAGTCAGTCCTCGTCTCTAGTGGATGCATGCACGTCAATTTCCTCCAGAGCTGTAGCATCAGTGTCACTCCCTTCGCGTGATCCAGGAATCTGTGGCTTTCCGTGGAGGCTTTCTTTCCGAGGCTTTGCCACGAGGCTTTCCCCGACGTTTACCCACTGGGATGTCCCACGTGCCACCGTTTGGTTGAGTCGTCCTTGGCTTGAAAGTCGAGGCAGTGCTGGGAAACTGGTTTCCCTGTTATGGACTGAGCATCTGGGGGACTCTGGAATGGTGGCACGACCCTGGAGTTCCTCTCGCCTTTCCTGTGGAGAGCGCCTCCTCTTGAGATGCGACGGAACGCCGGGAATTCTTTCCCGACCACGCAGGGAAAGGATCCCTCCTCTCGAGCTAGGAGGCAGAAACGGTCTCCTCTGGATGTGGGCGGGACTCTCGTGCTTCCTTTCGAGTGGAGCCGGGTAAGTCAGGGGAACTTCTTGAGTTGCAGCAAGGGTGTGAAGGACCCTTTGGAAGTTCCAGAGGTTAGCTGTGATTAGCCTCGAGAAGCCCTCAGCGGAAATGGTCCTCATCTCGCCTGGAGGGGAGAACCTCCTGGATTTTCTCGAGTTGCGGCAGGTGCTCTCCACTTACGACGGGGACCTCAGGGACCCGCTCTGGTGGCCTCAGGAAAGGCCAGTCACCATGCGAGTTGCTCGGGGGCCTCTCGGGATTCCTCTCCCCTCGATGCCGGGGCCTAAGACCTTGAATGGAGTCGGTGCCGAAACCTGTGGATTCCTCTCCAGTGCTGACATGGATCTTGGGGTACTTCTGGAGTCTCCCCAGGAGAGTCAGTCCTCGTCTCGAGTGGGGGCATGCACATGCTCTTTCCTCCCTAGCTGTAGCAGCAGTGTCACGCTTCCCTTCGCGTGGATCAAGGCATCAGGGGCTTTCCCTCGAGGCTTTCCCACGAGGCTTTCCCAGGAGGCTTTCCCGCAGGACTGTCCCACGTGCCACCGTGGTGTGTGTCGATCCTCGGCTTGAAAGTCGAGGCAGTCCAGGGAAAACAGGTTTCCCTGGAATGGACTGAGAAATCTGGGGGACTCTGCGAATGTGGCACGACCCTGGAGTTCCTCTCGCCTTTCCTGTGGAGAGCGCCTCCTCTTGACTTGCGATGGGAATGCCGGGAATTCTTTCCCGAACACGCAGGGAAAGGATCCCTCCTCTCGAGCTAGGAGGCGGAAACGGGGCTCCTCTGGATGTGGGCGGGACTCTCCTGCTTCCTCTCGAGTGGAGACGGGTATGTCGGGGAACTTCTTGAGTTGCAGCAAGGGTGTGAAGGACCCTTTGGAAAGTTCCAGAGGTTAGATGTGATTAGCCTCCAGACGCCTCAGCAGAAATGGGCCTCATCTCGCCTGGAGGGGCGAACCTCCTGGATTTTCTCGAGTTGCGGCAGGTGCTCTCGTCTTACGACAGGGACGTCAGAACCCGCTCTGGTGGCCTCAGGAAAGGCCAGTCCCCATGCGAGTTGCTCGGGGGCCTCTCGGGATTCCTCTCCGTAGATGCTGGGGCCCAAGACCTTGTGTGGAGACGGTGCCGGAACCTGAGTATTCCTCTCCAGTGCTGGCATGGATCTTGGGGTATTTCTGGAGTCTCCCCATAGGAGTCAGTCCTCGTCTCGAGTGAGGCATGCACGTGCCCTCTCTTTCCGAGCTGTAGCTGCAGTGTCACGCTTCCCCTCGCGTGGATCAAGGGACCTGTGGCTTTCCCTCGAGGCTTTCCCACAGGACTATCCAACGTGCCACCGTGGTGTGAGTCGATCCTCGGCTTGAAAGTCGAGGCAGTGGAGGGAAAACAGATTTCCCTGGAATGGACTGAGACATCTGGGGGACTCTGGGAATGGTGGAACGACCCTGGAGTTCCTCTCGCCTTTCCTGTGGAGAGCGCCTCTTCTTGAGATGCGACGGTAATGCAGGGAATTCTTTCCCAACCACGCAGGGAAAGGATCCCTCCACTCGAGCTAGGAGGGGGAAACGGGGCTCCTCTGGATGTGGGCGGGACTCTCGTGCTTCCTCTCGAGTGGAGACGGGTATGTCGGGGAACTTCTTGAGTTGCAGCAAGGGTGTGAGGACCCTTTCGAAGTTCCAAGGTTAGATGTGATTAGCCTCGAGACGCTTCAACGGAAACGGGCCTCATCTCGCCTGGAGTGGAGAACTTCCTGGATTTTCTCGAGTTGTGGCAGGTGCTCTCAAGTTACGACGGGGACCTCAGGGACCCTCTCTGGCGGCCTCAGTAAAGGCCGACCCCATGCGAGTTGCTCAAGTGCCTCTCGGGATTCCTCTCCCGTAGATGCCAGCGCCTAAGACCTTGCTTGGAGTCGGTGCTGGAACGTGAGGATTCCTCTCCAGTGCTGACATTGATCTTGGGCTACTTCTGGAGTCTCCCCAGGGGAGTCAGTCCTCATCTCGAGTGGGGGCATGCACGTGCGCATTCCTCCCAAGCTGTAGCAGCAGGTCACGCTTCCTCTTCGTGTGGATCAAGGGATCTGCCGCTTTCCCTCGACGCTTTCCCACGAGGCTTTCCCACAGGGCTGTCCCACGTGCCACCGTGGTGTGAGTCGATCCTCGGCTTGAAAGTCGAGGCAGTACAGGGAAAACAGGTTTCCCTGGAATGGACTGAGACATCTGGGGGACTCTGGGAATGGTAGCATGACCCTGGAGTTACTCTCGCCTTTCCTGTGGAGAGCGCCTCCTCTTGAAATGCGACGGGAACGCCGGGAATTCTTTCCCGACCACGCAGCGAAAGGATCCCACCTCTCGAGCTAGGAGGCAGAAACCGGGCTCCTCTGTATGTGGGCGGGACTCTCGTGCTTCCTCTCGAGTGGAGACGGGTATGTTGGGGAACTTCTTGAGTTGCAGCAAGGGTGTGAAGGACCCTTTGGAAGTTCCAGAGCTTAGGTGTGATTAGCCTCGAGACGCCTCATCGGAAATGGGGCTCATCTCGCCTGGAGGCCGAGAACCTCCTGAATTTTCTCAAGTTGCGGCAGGTGCTCTCGACTTACGAAGGGGACCTGAGGGACCCGCGCTGGTGGCCTCATGAAAGGCCAGTCCCCATGGGAGTTGCTCGGGGCCTCTCGGGATTCCTCTCCCCTCGATGCCGGGGCCTAAGATCTTGTGTGGAATCGGTGCCGGAACCTGAGGATTCCTCTCCAGTGCTGACATGGATCTTGGGGTACTTCTGGAGTCTCCCAGGGGAGTCAGTCCTCGTCTCGAGTGGGGGCATGCACGTGCGCTCCCGAGCTGTAGCAGGAGTGTCACGCTTCCCTTTTGTGGATCAAGGGATCAGGGGCTTTTACCTCGAGGCTTTCCCATGAGGCTTTCCCACGAGGCTTTCCCACAGGGCTGTCCCACGTGCCACCGTGGTGTGAGTCGATCCTCGGCTTGAAAGTCGAGGCAGTGCAGGGAAAACAGGTTTCCCTGGAATGGACGGAGATATCTGGGCGACTCTGAGAATGGTGGTACGACTCTGAAGTTCCTCTCGCCTTTCCTGTGGAAAGCGACTCCTCTTGAGATGCGACGGGAACGCCGGGAATTCTGTCCCGACCACGCAGGGAAAGGATCCCTCCTCTCGAGCTAGGAGGTGGAAGCGGGACTGCTCTGGATGTGGGTGGGACTCTCGTGCTTCCTCTCGAGTGGCGACGGGTATGTTGGGGAACTTCTTGAGTTGAAGCAAGGGTGTGAAGGAACCTTTGGAAGTTCCAGAGTTTAGGTGTGATTAGCGTCGAGACACCTCAGCGGAAATGGGCCTCATCTCGCCTGGAGGGGAGAACCTCCTGGATTTTCTGGAGTTGCGGCAGGTGCTCTCGATTAACGACGGGGACCTCAGGGACCCGCTCTGGTCGCCTCAGGAAAGGCCAGTCCCCATGCGAGTTGCTCGGGGGCCTCTTGGGATTCCTCTCCCGTTAATGCCGGGGCCTAAGACCTTGTGTGGAGTCGGTGCTGGAAACTGAGGATTCCTCTGCAGTGCCGACATGTATCTTGGGTGAACTCCTGGAGTCTCCCCAGTGGAGTCAGTCCTCGTCTCGAGTGGGAGCATGCACGTGAGCTTTCCTCCCGAGCTGAAGCAGCAGTGTCACGCTTCCCTTCGCGTGGATCAAGGTTACTGTGGCTTTCCCAAGAGGCTTTCCCACAGGGCTGTCCCACGTGCCACCGTGGTGTGAGTCGATCCTCGGCTTGAAAGTCGAGGCAGTGCAGGGAAAACAGGTTTCCCTGGAATAGACTGAGACATCTGGGGGACTCAGGGAATGGTGGCACGACCCTGGAGTTCCTCTCGCCTTTCCTGTGGAGAGCGACTCCTCTTGAGATGCAACGGAACACGGGGAATTCTTTCCCGACCACGCAGGGAAAGGATCCCTCCTCTTGAGCTATGAGGCAGAAACGGGTCTCCTCTGGATGTGGGCGGGACTCTCGTGCTTCCTCTCGAGTGGAGACGGGTACGTCGGGGAACTTCTTGAGTTGCAGCAAGGGTGTGAAGGACCCTTTGGAAGTTCCAGAGGTTAGGTGAGATTAGCCTCGAGAGGCCTCATTGGAAATGGGCCTCATCTCGCCTGGGGAGGGAGAACCTTCTGGATTTTCTCGAGTTGCAGCAGTTTCTCTCCACTTACGACGGGGACCTCAGGGACATGCTCTGGTGGCCTCAGGAAAGGCCATTCCCCATGCGAGTTGCTCGGGGCCTCTCGGGATTCCTCTCCTGTCGATGCCGGGCCTAAGACCTTGTGTGGAGTCGGTGCCGGAACCTGAGGATTCCTCTCCAGTCCTGACATGGATCTTGGGGTACGTCCTGAGTCTCTCCTGGGGAGTCAGTCCTCGTCTTGAGTGGGGGCATGCACGTGCACTTTCCTCAGCCCGAGCCAGCAGTGTCAGGCTTCCCTTCGCGTGGATCAAGGGATCTGAGGCTTT
>NW_017204582.1:0-5606 GCF_001704415.2 Capra hircus | reverse complement strand
GCTCCCGTCTCATCTCAAGAGTAGGCACTCTCCACAGGAAAGGCGAGAGGAACTCCAGTATCAGGCCCATTCCCAGAGTCCCCAGATGTCTCAGTCCATTCCAGGGAAACCTGTTTTCCCTGCACTGCCTCGACTTTCAAGCCGAGGATCGACTCACATCGCGATGGCACGTTGGACAGCCCTGTGGGAAAGGCTCATGGGAAAAGCCTCATGGGAAAGCCTCGAGGGAAAGCCACAGATCCCTTGATCCACGCGTAGGGAAGAGTGACACTGCTGCTACAGCTCGGGAGGAAAGCGCACGTGCATGCCCCCTCGAGACGAGGACTGACTCCACTGGGGAGACTCCAGAAGTACCCCAAGATCCATATCAGCACTGGAGAGGAATCCTCAGGTTCCAGCACCGACTCCACACAAGGTCTTAGGCCCCGGCATCGAAGGGAGAGGAATCCCGAGAGGCCCCGTGCAACTCGCATGGGGACTGGCCTTTCCTGAGGCCACCAGATCGTGTCCCTGAGGTCCCCATCGTAAGTCGAGAGCACCTGCCGCAACTCGAAAAAATCCAGGAGGTTCCCCTCCAGGCGAGATAAGGCCCATTTCCGCTGAGGCGTCTCGAGGCTAATCACATCTAACATCTGGAACTTACAAAGGGTCCTTCACACCCTTGCTGCAACTCAAGAAGTTCCCCGACATACCCGTCTCCACTCGAGAGGAAGCACGAGAGTCCCGCCCACATCCAGAGGAGCCCCGTTTCCGCCTCCTAGCTCGAGGGGAGGGATCCTTTCCCATCGTGGTCGGGAAAGAATTCCGGCGTTCCCGTCGCATCTGAAGAGGAGGCGCTCTCCACAGGAAAGGCGAGAGGAACTCCAGGGTCGTGCCATCATTCCAGAGACAACCAGATATCTCAGTCCATTCCATGGAAACCTGTTTTCCCTGCACTGCCTCGACTTTCAAGCCGAGGTTCGACTCACACCACGGTGGCACGTGGGACAGCCCTGTGGGAAAGCCTCGTTGGAAAGCCTCGTGGGAAAGCCTCCAGGGAAAGCCCCTGATCCTTTGATCCACGCGAAGGGAAGCGCTGACACTGCTTGCTACAGTTCGGGAAAGGAAATTTCCACGTGCATGCCTCCACTCGAGACGAGGACTGACTCCCCTGGGGAGACTCCAGAAGTACCACAAGATCCATGACTGGCATTGGAGTAGAATCCTCAGGTTCGGGCACCGACTCCACACAAGTTCTTAGGCCCCGGCATCGACGGCAGAGGAATCCCGAGTGGCCCCCCAGCAACTCTCATGGGGTCTGGCCTATCCTGATGCCACCAGAGCGGGTCCCTGAGGCCCCGTCATAAGTCGAGAGCACCTGCCGCAACTCGAGAAAATCCAGGAGGTTTCTCCCCGCCAGGCGAGATGAGGTCCATTTTCCACTGAGGGGTCTCAAGGCTAATCACACGTAACCTCTGGAACTGTCAAAGGGTCCTTCCAACCTCGGTGCAACTCAAGAAGTTCCCCGAAATAAACGTCTCCACTCGAGAGGAAGCACGAGAGTCCCGCCCACATCCACAGTAGCCCCGTTTCCGCCTCCTAGCTCGAGAGGAGGGATCCTTTCCCTGCGTGGTCGGGAAGGAATTCCCGGAGTTCCCGGTCGCACCTCAAAGAGGAGGCGCTCTCCACAGGAGAGGCGAGAGGAACTCCAGGGTCGTGTCACCATTCCCAGATTCCCCCAGATGTTCAGTCCATTCCAGGGAAGACTGGCTTCGCTGCACTGCCTCGACATTCAAGCCGAGGATCGAGTCACACCACGGTGGCACGTGGGACAGCCCTGTGGGAAAGCCTCGTGGGAAAACCTCGTGGGAAAGCCTCCTTGGAAAGCCATAGATCCCTTGAACCACGCGAAGGGAAGCGTGACACTGCTGCTACAACTAGGGAGGAAAGCGCACGTGCATGCCCCAACTAGAGACGAGGACTGACTCCCTTGGGGAGACTCCAGAAGTACCCCAAGATCCATGTCAGCACTGGAGAGGAATGCTCAGGTTCCGGCACCGACTCCACACAAGATCTTAGGCCCCGGCAAGGAAGGGAGAGGAATCCTGAGAGGACCCCGAGCAACTCGCATGAGGACTTGTCTTTCCTGAGGCCACCAGAGCGGGTCCCTGAGGTCCCCGTCATAAGTCGAGAGCACCTGCCGCAACTCGACAAAATACAGGAGGTTCTCCCCTCCAGGCAAGATGAGGCCCTTTTCCGCAGAGGCGTCTCGAGGCTAATCACATCTAATATCTGGAACTTCCAAAGGGTCCTTCACACCATATCTGCAACTCAAGAAGTTCCCCGACATACCCGTCTCCACTCGAGAGGAAGCATGAGAGTCTCGCCCACATCCAGAGGAGCCCCGTTTCCGCCTCCTAGCTTGAGAGGAGGGATCCTTTCCCTGCGTGGTCGGGAAAGAATTCCCGGCGTTCCCTTCGCATCTCAAGAAGAGGCGCTCTCCACAAGAAAGGCGAGAGGAACTCCAGGGTCGTGTCACATTCCAGAGTCCCCCAGATGCCTCAGTCCATTCCACGGAAACCTGTTTTCCCTGCACTGCCTCGACTTTCAAGCCGAGGATCGACTCACACCACGGTGGCACGTGGGACAGCCCTGTGGGAAAGCCTCGTGGGAAAGCCACGTGGGAAAGCCTCGAGGGAAAGCCCCTGATCCCTTAATCCACGCGAAGGGAAGCGTGGCACTGCTGCTACAGCTCGGGAGGTGAGCGCACGTGCATGCCCCCTTCGAGACGAGGACTGACTCCACTGGGGAGACTCCAGAAGTACCCCAAGATCCATGTCAGCAGTGGAGAGGAATGCTCAGGTTCCGGCACCGACTCCACACAAGATCTTAGGCACCGGCATAGAAGGGAGGGGAATCCCGAGAGGCCCCCGAGCAACTCGCATGGGGACTGGCCTTTCCTGATGCACCAGAGCGGGTCCCTGAGGTCCCCGTCGTAAGTCGAGAGCACCTGCTGCAACTCGAGAAAATCCAGGATGTTTCTCCCTCCAGGCGAGATGAGGCCCATTTCCGCTGAGGCGTCTCGAGGTTAATCACACCTAAACTCTGGAACTTCCAAAGGGTCCTTCACACCCTTGCTGCAACTCAAGAAGATCCCGACATACCCGTCTCCACTCGAGAGAAAGCACGAGAATCCCGCCACATCCAGAGGAGCCCCGTTTCCGCCTCTTAGCTCGAGAGGAGGTATCGTTTCCCCGCGTGTCGGGAAAGAATTCCCGGAGTTCCCTTCGCATCTCAAGAGGATGCACTCTCCACAGGAAAGGCGAGAGGAAATCCAGGGTCGTGCCACATTCCCAGACCCCCCAGATGACTCAGTCCATTCCAGGGAAAACTGTCTTCCCTGCAGTGCCTCGACTTTCAAGCCGAGGATCGACTCACACCACGGTGGCACGTGGGACAGCCCTGTGGGAAAGCCTCGTGGGAAAGCCTCGCGGAAAGCCTCCTTGGAAAGCCCCTGATCCCTTGATCCACGCGAAGGGAAGCGCGACACTGCTGCTACAGCTCGGGAGGAAAGCGCACATGCATGCCCCCACTCGAGACGAGGACTGACTCCCCTGGGGAGACTCCAGAAGTACCCCAAGATCCATGTCAGAACTGGAGAGGAATCCTCAGGTTACAGCACTGACTCCACAGAAGGTCTTAGGCCCCGGCATCGACGAGACAGGAATCCCGAGAGGCCCCCGAGCAACTCGCATGGGGACTGGCCTTTCCTGAGGCCACCAGAGCGGGTCCATGAGGTCGCCGTCGAAAGTCGAGAGCACCTGCCGCACCTCGAAAAAATTCAGGAGTTTCTCCCCTCCAGGCGAGATGAGGCCCATTTCCGCTGAGGCATCTCGAGGTTAATTACACCTAACCTCTGTAACTTCCAAAGGGTTTTTCCACCCTTACTGCTGCTCAAGAGTTCCCGACATACTCGTCTCCACTCGAGAGGAAGCACGAGAGTCCCGCCACATCCAGAGGAGCCCCGTTTCCGCCTCTTAGCTGGAGAGGAGGGATCCTTTCCCTGCGTGGTCGAGAAAGAATTCCCGGCGTTCTCGTCGCATCTCAAGAGGAGGCGCTCTCCACAGGAAAGGCGAGAGGAACTCCAGGGTCGTGCCACCATTCCCAGAGTCCCCCAGATGTCTCAGTACATTCCAGGGAAACCTATTTTCCCTGCACTACCTCGACTCTCAAGCCGAGGATCGACTCACAACACCGTGGCACGTGGACA
This sequence comes from Capra hircus, assembly GCF_001704415.2. Classification (NCBI taxonomy): domain Eukaryota; kingdom Metazoa; phylum Chordata; class Mammalia; order Artiodactyla; family Bovidae; genus Capra; species Capra hircus. Next base: position 1,357 of record NW_017204582.1, on the reverse strand, counting down.
GCCCTGTGGGAAAGCCTCGTGGGAAAGCCTTGTTGGAAAGCATCGTGGGAAAGCCTCGAGGGAAAGCCACTGATACCTTGATCACACGACTGGAGCATGACACTGCTGCTACAGCTAGGGAGGAAAGCGCAGGTGCATGCCCCACTCGAGACGAGGACTAACTCCCCTGGGAAGACTCCAGAAGTACCCCAAGATCCATGTCAGCACTGCACAGGAAACCTCAGATTCCGGCACCGACTCCACACAAGGTCTTAGGCCCCGACATCGACGGGAGAGGAATCCCGAGAGGCCCCGAGCAACTCGCATGGGGACTGGCCTTTTCTGAGGCCCCCCAGAGCGGGTCCTTGAGGTCCCCGTCGTAAGTCGAGAGCAACTGCCCTATCTCTAGAAAATCCAGGAGGTTCTCCCCTCCAGGCGAGATGAGGCCCATTTCTGCTGAGGCGTCTCGAGGCTAATCACACCTAATCTCTGGAACTTCCAAACGGTGCTTTCACACCCTGGCTGCAACTCAAGATGTTCCCGACATACCGTCTCCATTCGAGGAGGAAGCACGAGAGTCCGGCCCACATCCAGAGGAGCCCGTTTCTGCCTACTAAGCTCGAGAGGAGGGATCCTTTCCCTGCGTCATCGGAAAGAAATCCCGGCGTTCCCCGTCCCATCTCAAGAGGAGGCGCTCTCCACAGGAAAGGCGAGAGGAACTCCAGGGTCGTGCCACCTTTCGCAGAGTCCCCCAGATGTCTCAGTCCATTCCAGGGAAACCTGTTTTCCCTGCACTGCTTCGACATTCAAGCCGAGGATCGACTCACACCAGGGTGGCACGTCGGACAGCCCTGTGGGAAACTCGTGGGAAAAGCCTCGTGGAAAGCCTCATGGGAAAGCCTCGAGGGAAAGCCACAGATGCTTTGATCCACGCATAGGGAAGTGTGACTCTGCTGCTACAGCTCCGGAGGAAAGCGCACGTGCATGACCCCACTCGAGACGAGGACTGACTCCCCTGGGGAGACTCCAGAAGTATCCCAACATCCATGTCAGCACTGCAGAGGAATCCTCAGGTCCCGCTCCGATACCACACAAGGACTTAGGCCCCGGCATCGACGGGAGAGGAATCCCGAGAGGCCCCGGAGAAACTCCCATGGGGACTGGCCTTTCCTGTGTCCACCAGAGAGCGGGTCCCTGAAGTCTCCGTCGTAAGTCGAGAGCACCTGCCGCAACTCGAGAAAATCCAGGAAGGTTTTCCCCTCCAAGCGAGATGAGCCCTTTTCCGCTGAGGAGTCACGAAGGCTAATCACACCTAACCTCTGGAACTTCCAAACGGTTATTCCACATTGCTGTAACTAAAGAAGTTCCCGACATCCCG
>NW_017204581.1:0-5606 GCF_001704415.2 Capra hircus | reverse complement strand
AGCCCTTGGCAGTGTGCAACCCACCACCCTAAGCTCTCCTTAAGGAGGACTGGGACCTAAGTGCAAAGGCAAGGCAGGATTGGAGCTGAGGCAAGAAAGGCGCCAGTGGCGACTCCCAGGCTCCTGCTGCCTGCTCCTTCCTGGAGAGGCAGCCTAAAAGCAAGGCAAGTCTGGGCAAGGCTAGCCCGGCAGAGCAGCCTCGCGCCAGGAACTCTGGCCAGATCGGGCTCTGAGCAGAGCTAGAGCTCTGCCGTACTGGAGGCGCACTTAGCTCCGTGCAAGCAGGGCTTCAACTTGACGGGGCTGGGCTGCCTCCTCTTCCCCGAGGAGGCTCGCTTTCCCTGCTGGCTGTGCACTCGCCTATCAGGCGGGGGCGCAGGCTCCTCCAGCAGGTCTTGCCTCAGGGGCTGCTTCCCCTGAGTTGGGGCTGTGGGCAGGAACCCAGACACGCAGGATCAGGCCCCAAACACCTGCACATGTCTCTGCTGGGGAGGAGAGTGCTAGGGAAACCTACGTCTGTCATACACTTTCTGGGCACCCAAGGAATCAGCCTCCGTGTGTGCGGGGCTGAAAACCCCAGCCAGGGGCCCTGGGAGCCTGGTGCTCTCGGTGCGGCGCTGATTCTAGGCGGCCAGAAACCGCTGGAGGAGCCCTGCAGTTGCCCTTCCTTCCCTCTGACAGAGCTTCACTGCTGGAGCCCTTGGCAGTGTGCAACCCACCACCCCCTAAGCCTCCCCAACAGCCTGGACCTATGTGCAAAGGCAAGGCAGGATTGGAGCTGAGGCAAGGAAGGCGCCAGTGGCGTCTCCCAGGCTCCTGCAGCTCCTTCCTGGGGGAGGGAGCCTAAAAGCAAGGCAAGTCTGGGCAAGGCGAGCCCCCGGCAGAGCAGCCTCGCGCCAGAAACTCTGCCAGATCGGGGCTCTGAGCAGAGCTAGAGCTCTGCCGTACTGGAGGCGCCACTTAGCTCCGTGCAAGCAGGGCTTTCCTCTTGACTGGGCTGGCTGCCTCTCTTCCCCGAGGAGGCTCGCTTCGCTGGCTGTGCTCTCGCCTATCAGGCGGGCGCGCAGGGCTCCTCCAGCAGGTCTTGCCTCAGGGGCTGCTTCCCCTGAGTTGGGGCTGTGGGCAGGAACCCAGACACGCAGGATCAGGCCCCAACCACCTGCACATGTCTCTGCTGGGGAGGAGAGTGCTAGGGAACCTACGTCTGTCATACACTTTCTGGGCACCCAAGGAATCAGCCTCCGTGTGTGGGGGCTGAAAACCCCAGCCAGGGGCCCTGGGAGCCTGGTGCTCTCGGTGCGGCGCTGCTTCTAGGCGGCCTAGAAACCGCTGGAGGAGCCCTGCAGTTGCCCTTCCTTCCCTCTGACAGAGCTCTCACTGCTGAAGCCCTTGCAGTGTGCAACCCACCACCCTAAGCCCTCCCCAACACGCCTGGCACCTATGTGCAAAGGCAAGGCAGGATTGGAGCTGAGGCAAGGAAGGCACCAGTGGCGTCTCCCAGGCTCGCTCAGACAGCTCCTTCCTGGGGAGGGAGCCTAAAAGCAAGGCAAGTCTGGGCAAGGCGAGCCCCGGCCGAGCAGCCTCGCGCCAGAAACTCTGCCAGATCGGGGCTCTGAGCAGAGCTAGAGCTCTGCCGTACTGGAGGCCCACTTAGCTCCGTGCAAGCAGGGCTTTCCTCTTGACTGGGCTCGGCTGCCTCCTCTTCTCCCGAGGAGGCTCGCTACACTGCTGGCTGTGCTCCGCCTATCAGGCGGGCGCGCAGGGCTCCTCCAGCAGGTCTTGCCTCAGGGGCTGCTTCCCCTGAGTTGAGGCTGTGGGCGGGAACCCCAGACACGCAGGATAAGGCCCCAACCACCTGCACATGTCTCTGGCTGGGGAGGAGAGTGCTAGGGAACCTACGGTCTCTCACACACTTTCTAGGCACCCACCGGAGTCAGCCTCTGGGAGTGTGGGGATGCAAAACCCAGCCAGGGGCCTTGGAACCTGGTGCTCTCCGTGCGGAGCTTTGTCTGGGCGGCCAAGGAACCGCTGAAGGAGCCCTGCTGTTGCCCTTCGCTTCCCTCTGACAGAGCTTTCACTGCTGGAGCCCTTGGCAGTGTGCAACCCACCAGCCCCTAAGCCCTCCTCAAGGACGCTTGGGACCTAAGTGCAAAGGCAAGGCAGGGGTAGAGCTGAAGCCAGGAAGGCGCCAGTGGCGTTTCCGAGCCTCACACAGCCTGCTCCTTCCTGGGGAGGGAGCCTTAAAGCAAGGCAAGTCTGCGCAAGGCTCGCCTATGGCAGAGCATCTTGGTGCCAGGAACTCTGCCAGATCGGGCCTCTGAACAGAGCTAGAGATCTGCCGTACTGGAGTCGCACTTAGCTTCGTGGAAGCAGGGATTTCAGCTTGACGGGGACTTGCTGCCTCCTCTTCCCCCGAGGAGGCTCGCTTCCCTGCTGGCTGTGCACTCGCCTATCAGGCGGGGCGCAGGGCTCCTCCAGCAGGTCTTGCCTCAGGGGCTGCTTCCCCTGAGTTGGGGCTGTGGGCAGGAACCCAGACACGCAGGATCAGGCCCCAAACACCTGCACATGTCTCTGCTGGGGAGGAGAGTGCTAGGGAACCTACGTCTGTCATACACTTTCTGGGCACCCAAGGAATCAGCCTCCGTGTGTGCGGGGCTGAAAACCCAGCCAGGGGCCTGGGAGCCTGGTGCTCTCCGTGTGGCGCTGAATCTGGGCGGCCAAGCAACCGCTGGAGGAGCCCTGCAGTTGCCCTTCCCTTCCCTCTGACAGAATTCTCACTGCTGGAGCCCTTGGCAGTGTGCAACCCACCAGCCCCTAAGCTCTCCTTAAGGAGGACTGGGACCTAAGTGCAAAGGCAAGGCAGGATTGGAGCTGAGGCAAGAAAGGCGCCAGTGGCGACTCCCAGGCTCCTGCTGCCTGCTCCTTCCTGGAGAGGCAGCCTAAAAGCAAGGCAAGTCTGGGCAAGGCTAGCCCCCGGCAGAGCAGCCTCGCGCCAGGAACTCTGCCAGATCGGGGCTCTGAGCAGAGCTAGAGCTCTGCCGTACTGGAGGCGCACTTAGCTCCGTGCAAGCAGGGCTTTCAACTTGACGGGGCTGGGCTGCCTCCTCTTCCCCCGAGGAGGCTCGCTTCCCTGCTGGCTGTGCACTCGCCTATCAGGCGGGGGCGCAGGGCTCCTCCAGCAGGTCTTGCCTCAGGGGCTGCTTCCCCTGAGTTGGGGCTGTGGGCAGGAACCCAGACACGCCAGGATCAGGCCCCAACCACCTGCACATGTCTCTGCTGGGGAGGAGAGTGCTAGGGAACCTACGTCTGTCATACACTTTCTGGGCACCCAAGGAATCAGCCTCCGTGTGTGCGGGGCTGAAAACCCCAGCCAGGGGCCCTGGGAGCCTGGTGCTCTCGGTGCGGCGCTGATTCTAGGCGGCCTAGAAACCGCTGGAGGAGCCCTGCAGTTGCCCTTCCCTTCCCTCTGACAGAGCTCTCACTGCTGAAGCCCTTGGCAGTGTGCAACCCACCACCCCCTAAGCCCTCCCCAACCGACGCCTGGCACCTATGTGCAAAGGCAAGGCAGGATTGGAGCTGAGGCAAGGAAGGCACCAGTGGCGTCTCCCAGGCTCGCTCAGACAGCTCCTTCCTGGGGAGGGAGCCTAAAAGCAAGGCAAGTCTGGGCAAGGCGAGCCCCCGGCCGAGCAGCCTCGCGCCAGAAACTCTGCCAGATCGGGGCTCTGAGCAGAGCTAGAGCTCTGCCGTACTGGAGGCCGCACTTAGCTCCGTGCAAGCAGGGCTTTCCTCTTGACTGGGCTCGGCTGCCTCCTCTTCTCCCGAGGAGGCTCGCTACACTGCTGGCTGTGCTCTCGCCTATCAGGCGGGCGCGCAGGGCTCCTCCAGCAGGTCTTGCCTCAGGGGCTGCTTCCCCTGAGTTGAGGCTGTGGGCGGGAACCCAGACACGCAGGATAAGGCCCCAACCACCTGCACATGTCTCTGCTGGGGAGGAGAGTGCTAGGGAACCTACGTCTCTCACACACTTTCTAGGCACCCACGGAGTCAGCCTCTGGGAGTGTGGGGATGCAAAACCCAGCCAGGGGCCCTTGGAACCTGGTGCTCTCCGTGCGGAGCTTTGTCTGGGCGGCCAAGGACCGCTGAAGGAGCCCTGCTGTTGCCCTTCGCTTCCCTCTGACAGAGCTTTCACTGCTGGAGCCCTTGGCAGTGTGCAACCCACCAGCCCCTAAGCCCTCCTCAAGGACGCTTGGGACCTAAGTGCAAAGGCAAGGCAGGGGTAGAGCTGAAGCCAGGAAGGCGCCAGTGGCGTTTCCCGAGCCTCACACAGCCTGCTCCTTCCTGGGGAGGGAGCCTTAAAGCAAGGCAAGTCTGCGCAAGGCTCGCCTATGGCAGAGCATCTTGGTGCCAGGAACTCTGCCAGATCGGGCCTCTGAACAGAGCTAGAGATCTGCCGTACTGGAGTCGCACTTAGCTTCGTGTAAGCAGGGATTTCAGCTTGACGGGGACTTGCTGCCTCCTCTTCCCCCGAGGAGGCTCGCTTCCCTGCTGGCTGTGCACTCGCGCTATCAGGCGGGGGCGCAGGGCTCCTCCAGCAGGTCTTGCCTCAGGGGCTGCTTCCCCTGAGTTGGGGCTGTGGGCAGGAACCCAGACACGCAGGATCAGGCCCAAACACCTGCACATGTCTCTGCTGGGGAGGAGAGTGCTAGGAACCTACGTCTGTCATACACTTTCTGGGCACCCAAGGAATCAGCCTCCGTGTGTGCGGGGCTGAAAACCCAGCCAGGGGACCTGGGAGCCTGGTGCTCTCCGTGTGGCGCTGAATCTGGGCGGCCAAGCAACCGCTGGAGGAGCCCTGCAGTTGCCCTTCCCTTCCTCTGACAGAATTCTCACTGCTGGAGCCTTGGCAGTGTGCAACCCACCAGCCCTAAGCTCTCCTTAAGGAGGACTGGGACCTAAGTGCAAAGCAAGGCAGGATTGGAGCTGAGGCAAGAAAGGCGCCAGTGGCGACTCCCAGGCTCCTGCTGCCTGCTCCTTCCTGGAGAGGCAGCCTAAAAGCAAGGCAAGTCTGGCAAGGCTAGCCCCGGCAGAGCAGCCTCGCGCCAGGAACTCTGCCAGATCGGGGCTCTGAGCAGAGCTAGAGCTCTGCCGTACTGGAGGCGCACTTAGCTCCGTGCAAGCAGGGCTTTCAACTTGACGGGGCTGGGCTGCCTCCTCTTCCCCCGAGGAGGCTCGCTTCCCTGCTGGCTGTGCACTCGCCTATCAGGCGGGGCGCAGGGCTCCTCCAGCAGGTCTTGCCTCAGGGGCTGCTTCCCCTGAGTTGGGGGCTGTGGGCAGGAACCCAGACACGCAGGATCAGGCCCCAACCACCTGCACATGTCTCTGCTGGGGAGGAGAGTGCTAGGGAACCTACGTCTGTCATACACTTTCTGGGCACCCAAGGAATCAGCCTCCGTGTGTGCGGGGCTGAAAACCCCAGCCAGGGGCCCTGGGAGCCTGGTGCTCTCGGTGCGGCGCTGATTCTAGGCGGCCTAGAAACCGCTGGAGGAGCCCTGGCAGTTGCCCTTCCCTTCCCTCTGACAGAGCTCTCACTGCTGAAGCCCTTGGCAGTG
>NW_017204580.1:0-5606 GCF_001704415.2 Capra hircus | reverse complement strand
GAGTTCCTCTCGCCTTTCCTGTGGAGAGCGCCTCCTCTTGAGATGCGACGGGAACGCCGGGAATTCTTTCCCGACGACGCAGGGAAAGGATCCCTCCTCTGAGCTAGGAGGCGGAAACGGGGCTCCTCTGGATGTGGGCCGGACTCTCGTGCTTCCTCTCGATTGGAGACGGGAATGTTGCGGAACTTCTTGAGTTGCAGCAAGGGTGTGAAGGACCCTTTGGAAGTTCCAGAGTTTAGGTGTGATTAGCCTCGAGACGCCTCAGCGGAAATGGGCCTCATCTCGCCTGGAGGGGAGAACCTCCTGGATTTTCTCGAGTTGCGGCAGGTGCTCTCGACTTACGACGGGGACCTCAGGGACCCGCTCTGGTGGCCTCAGGAAAGGCCAGTCCCCTTGCGAGTTGCTCGGGGGCCTTCGGGGCCTCTCGGGATTCGTCTCCCTCGATGCGGGGCCTAAGACCTTGTGTGGAGTCGGGCAGAACCTGAGGATTCCTCTCAGTGCTGACATGGATCTTGGGGTACTTCTGGAGTCTCCCCAGCGGAGTCAGTCCTCGTCTCGAGTGGGGGCATACACGTGCGATTTTCCTGCCGAGCTGTAGCCGCAGTGTCACGCTTCCCTTCGCATGGAACAAGGGATCTGTGGCATTACCTCGAGGCTTTCCCACGAGGCTTTCCCACGAGGCTTTCCCACAGGGCTGTCCCACGTGCCACCGTGGTGTGAGTCTATCCTCGGCTTGAAAGTCAAAACAGTGCAGAGAAAACAGGTTTCCCTGGAATGGACTGAGACATCTGGGGGACTCTGGGAATGCTGGCATGACCCGGAGTTCCTCTCGCCTTTCCTGTGGAGAGCGCCTCCTCTTGAGTTGCGACAGGAATGCCGGGAATTCTTTCCCGAGCACGCAGGGAAATATCCCTCCTCTCGAGTTAGGAGGTGGAAACGGGGATCCTCTAGATGTGGTCGGGACTCTCGTGCTTCCTCTCGAGTGGAGACGGGGTATGTTGGGGAACTTCTTGAGTTGCAGCAAAGGTGTGAAGGACCCTTTGGATGTTCCAGAGGTCAGGTGTGATTAGCCTCAGGACGCCTCAGCGGAAATGGGCCTCATCTCGCCTGAAGGGGAGAACCTCCTGGATTTTCTCGAGTTGCTGCTGGTGCTCTCGACTTACGATGGGACTTCAGGGACCCGCTATGGTGGCCTCAGGAAAGGCCAGTCCCCATTCGAGTTGCTCGGGGGCCACTCGGGATTCCTCTTCCATCGAAGCCGGGCCTCAGACATTGTGTGGAGTCGGTGCCGGAACCTGAGGATTCCTCTCCAGTGCCGACATGGATCTTGGGGTACTTCTGGAGTCTCCCCATGGGAGTCAGTCCTCGTCTCGAGTGGGGGCATGCACGTGTGCTTTTCTCCCGAGCTGTAGCCAGCAGTGTCATGCTTCCTTCGCGATGGATCAAGGGATCAGGGGCTTTCCCTCGAGGCTTCTACAAGGCTTTCCCACGAGGCTTCCCCACAAGGCTGTCCCCGTGCCACCGTAGTGTGAGTTGACCTCGGCTTGAAAGTCGAGGCAGTGCAGGGAAAACAGGTTTTGCCTGGAATGAACTGAGAAATCTGGGGACTCCTGGAATGGGGCCTGATCCTGGAGTTCCTTTCGCCTTTCCTGTGGAGAGCACCTCCTCTGAGATGTGACGGGAACGCTAGGAATTCTTTCCCTACACGCAGGGAAAGCATCCTCCTCTCGGAGCTAGCGGGCGGAAACGGGGCCACTCTGGAAGTGGCGGGACTCTCGTGTTCCTCTTGAGTGGAGACGGGTAATGTCGGGGAACTTCTGAGTTGCAGGCAAGGTGTGAAGGACCCTTTGGAAGTTCCAGAGTTTAGTGTGATTACCCCCTCTTTGCCTCAGCAGAAATGGGCCTCATCTCGCCTGGAGGGGAGAACTTCCTGGATTTTCTCGAGTTGCGGGGTGCTCTCGACTTAGATGGGCGACTCAGGAACCCGCTCTGGTGGCCTCAGGAAAGGCCAGTCCCCATGCGAGTTGCTCGGGGCCTCTCGGGATTCTCTCCCGTCGATGTCCGGGGCCTAGGACCTTGTGTTGAGTCGGTGCCGGAACCTGAGGATGCTGCTCCAGTGCTGACATGGATCTTGGAGTACTTCTGGAGTCTCCCAGTGGATCATCCTCGTCTCGAGTGGGGCATGCACGTGCACTTTCCTCCGAGCTGTAGCAGCAGTGTCCCGCTTCCCTTCGCGTGGATCAAGGGATCTGTGGCTTCTCTCGAGGATATCCACGAGCTTTCCACAGGGCTGTCCACGTGCCACCGTGGTGTGAGTCGACCTCGGCTGAAAGTCGAGGCAGTGCAGGAAAACAGGTTTCCCTGGAATGGACTGAGGCATCTGGGGGACTCTGGAATGGTGGCACGACCCTCGAGTTGCTCTCGCCTTTCCTGTGGAGAGCACCTCCCCCTTGAGAAGCGACAGGAATGCCGGGAATTCTTTTCCGAGCTCTAAGGGAAAGGATCCCACCTCTCGAGCTAGGAGGGGGAAAGGGGCTCCTCTGGATGTGGGCGGGACTCTCGTGCTTCCTCTCGAGTGGAGACGGGTATGTCGGGGAACTTCTTGAGTTGCAGCAAGGGTGTGAAGGACCCGTTGGAAGTTCCAGAGTTAGGTGTGATTAGCCTCGAGACGCCTCTGCGGAAATGGGCCTCATCTCGCCTGGAGGAGAACCTCCTGGATTTTCTCGAGTTGCGGCAGGTGTTCTCGACTTACGATGGGGACCTCAGGGACCGCTCTGGTGCCTCGGAAAGGCCAGTCCCCATGCGAGTTGCTCGGGACTTCTCGGATTCCTCTCCCGTGATGCTGGGCCTAAAACCTTGTGTGGATCATTGCCGGAACCTGAGGTTTCCTCTCCAGTGCTGACATGGATCTTGGGTTACTTCTGGAGTCTCCCCAGGGGAGTCAGTCCTCATCTCGAGTGGGGGCATGCACGTGCGCTTTCCTCCCGAGCTGTAGCAGCAGTGTCACGCTTCCCTTCGCGTGGATCAAGGGATCAGGGGCTTTCCCTCGAGGCTTTCCCACGAGGCTTTCCCACGAGGCTTTCCCACAGGGCTGTCCCACGTGCCACCATGGTGTGAGTCGATCCTCGGCTTGAAAGTCGAGGCAGTGCAGGGAAAACAGGTTTCCCTGGAATGGACTGAGACATCTGGGGGACTCTGGGAATGTGGCACAACCCTGGAGTTCCTCTCAGCCTTTCCTGTGGAGTGCGCCTCCACTTGAGATGCGACGGGAACGCGGGAATTCTTTTCCCGACCACGCAGGGAAGGGATCCCTCCTCTCGAGCTAGCAGGCAGACACGGGGCTCCTCTGGATGTGGGCAGAACTCTCGTGCTTCCTCTCTCGTGGAGACGGGTATGTCGGGGAACTTCTTGAGTTGCAGCCAAGGGTGTGAAGTACCACTTGGAGTTCCAGATGTTAGATGTGATAAACCTCGAGACGCCTCATTGGAAATGGGCCTCATCTCGCCTGGAGGGGAGAACCTCCTGGATTTTCTTGAGTTGCGGAGGGGCTCTCGACTTAGACGGGGACCTCAGGGACCCGCTCTGGTGGCCTCAGGATAGGCCAGTCCCCATGCGAGTTATTCGGGGGCGTCTCGGGGGCTTCTCGGGTTTCCTCTCCTGTCGATGCTGGGGCCTAAGACCTTGTGTGGAGTCAGTGCCGGAACCTGAGGATTCCTCTCCAGTGCTCCCATGGATCTTGGGGTACTTCTGGAGTCTCCCCAGGGGAGTCAGTCCTCGTCTCAAGTGGGGGCATGCACGTGCGCTTTCCTTCGAGCTGTAGCAGCAGTGTCGCACTTCCCTACCCGTGGATCAAGGGATCTGTGGCTTTCCCTCGAGGCTTTCCCACGAGGCTTTCCCACAGGGCTGTCCCACGTGCCACCGTGGTGTGAGTCGATCCTCGGCTTGAAAGTAGAGGCAGTGCAGGGGAAAAAGTTTTCCCTGGAATGGACTGGAGACATCTGGTGGACTCTGGGAATGGTGGCACGACCCTGGAGTTCCTCTCACCTTTCCTGTGGGAGAGCGTCTCCTCTTGAGATGCGACGACAACGCCGGGAATTCTTTCCCGACCACGCAGGAAAAGGATCCCTCCTCTCGAGCTAGGACGCGGGAAACGGGGCTCCTCTGGATGTGGGCGGAACTCTCGTGCTTCCTCTCGAGTCGAGACGGGTACGTCGGGGAACTTCTTGAGCTGCAGCAAGGGTGTGAAGGACCCTTTGGAAGTTCCAGAGGTTAGGTGTGATTAGCTCTGAGACGCCTCAGTGGAAATGGAGCCTCATCTCGCCTGGAGGGGAGAACCTCCTGGATTTTCTCGAGTTGCGGCAGGTGCCTCTCGACTTAAGACGGGACCTCAGGGACGCGCTCTGGAGGCCTCAGGAAAGGCCAGTCCCCATGTGAGTTGCTCGGGGCCTCTCGGATTCCTCTCCCGTCGATGCCGGGGCCTAAGATCTTGTGTGGAGTCGGCTGCCGGAACCTGAGCATTCTCTCCAGTGCTGACATGGATCTTGCGGTACTTCTGTAGTCTCCCCGGTGGAGTCAGTTCCTCTTCTCGAGTGGGGGCATGCACGTGCGCTTTCCTCCCGAGCTGTAGCAGCAGTGTCACGCTTTCCCTTCGCGTGGATCAAGGGATCAGGGGCTTTCCCTCGAGGCTTTCCCAGGAGGCTTTCCCACGAGGCTTTCCCACAGGGCTGTCCCACGTGCCACCGTGGTGTGAGTCGATCCTCGGCTTGAAAGTCGAGGCAGTGCAGGGAAAACAGGTTTCCCTGGAATGGACGGAGTCATCTGGTTGACTGGGAATGGTGGCACTACCCTGGAATTCCTCTCGCCCTTCCTGTGGGAGCGCCTCCTCTTGAGATGCGACGGGAACGCCGGGAATACTTTCCCGACCACGCAGGGAAAGGATCCTCCTCTCTAGCTAGGAGACGGAAACGGGGCTCCTCTGGATGTGGCCGGGACTCTCGTGCTTCCTCTCGAGTGGAGACGGGAATGTCGGGGGAACTTCTTGAGTTGCAGCAAGGGTGTGAAGGACCCTTTGGAAGTTCCAGAGTTTAGGTGTGAATAGCCTCGAGACGCCTCAGCGGAAATGGGCCTCATCTCGCCTGGAGGGGAGAACCTCCTGGATTTTCTCGAGTTGCAGCAGGTGCTCTCGACTTACGAAGGGGACCTCAGGGACCCACTCTGGTGGCCTCAGGAAAGGCCAGTCCCCATGCGAGTTGCTCGGGCCTCTCGGGATTCCTCTCCCCTTCGATGCCGGGGCCTCAGATCTTGTGTGGAGCCGGTGCCGGAACCTGAGGATTCCTCTCCCGTGCTGGCATGGATCTGGGGGTACTTCTGGAGTCTCCCCAGTGGAGTCAGTCCTCGTCTCGAGTGGGGGCATGCACGTGCGCTTTCCTCCCGAGCTGTAGCAGCAGTGTCACGCTTCCGTTCGCGTGGATCAAGGGATCTGTGGCTTTCCCTCGAGGCTTTCCCACGAGGCTTTCCCACAGGGCTGTCCCACGTGCCACCGTGGTGGTCGAGTCCTCCCGCTTGAAAGTCGAGGCAGTGCAGGGAAAACAGGTTTCCCTGGAATG
>NW_017204579.1:0-18651 GCF_001704415.2 Capra hircus | reverse complement strand
TTATTCATGCTTTTCTTATATGATTTGTGCTTCTTGTCTTAGCCTAAAGAGTGTTGTGGTACCAGTTCCAGCATATGTATATGTGAGTGTTTTTCCATACCACAAGCAACTTCTGGGACACGCAACTCTGGACACGCTGGGTGTGCTACAATTCAATTTTCAATTCTGACACTAACTACTGGAGATCATGTCAGATCCCAAGGTTAAGGGGTCGGTTTCACTTCCTCCTCCTTTGATGCTAGATCTGTGCTTCTGAATGATATAAATTGGAGGGTCCATGACCCCCTCCTCAGGTTGGATTAATTTGCTAGAGTGGGTAGCAGACCTCAGAGAAACATTTTGCATAATAGTTTATGGGTGTATTACACAAGGATACCACTCAGAAATAGCGAGATAGAAGCAATGCATAGGGCAAGTATGAGAGAAGCGTTGTAGAGCTCCCCTGCCCATTCCAGGCGTCTCCTCTCCCCACATTTCCATGTGTGTTCTAAGCTCTCTGGACCTCATTCTTTGTGTTTTTCTTATTGTTGTTGCTGTTGTTGTTTTTCTGTTTTTGAAAGCTTCATTACATAGGCATGGTGTTTAAATTCTTGGCCGTTGGCTACTGATGCAATCTCCAGCCCCTCTCCCTTCCAGAGGTCTCAGAGTAAGACTGATAGTTGGTTATTCTGGCAACTAGGGGGAGACCTGGGTTCGATCTCTGGGTTGGGATGATCCCCTGGAGAAGGGCATGGCAACCCACTCCAGTATTCTTGCCTGGAGAATCCCCATGGACACAGGAGCCAGGCAGGCTACAGTTCATGGGGTCACAAAGATTCGGACAGGACTGAGTAACTAAGAACAACACACAGCACACACAGCCACCATCCTGAGTCGCTTTTCAAAAGTCACCTCATTAACATAACAAAAGGCACCTTGATTGCTCTCTTCACCTGAAATTCCAGTTTTAGGCTTCTATAGCAGCTTCTCTGTCCATGGACTTTCTAGACAGGAATACGGGAGTGGGTTGCCATTTCTCACTCCAAGGGATCTAATTGCGTCTTCTGCTGTGGCACCACTTACTCTGCTAGGGAGGCCCTCTGATGAAGACCAAATATGTATTATTTATCATAAATCATATCACATAGCCTAACTGAAGATTACCAGTTTTACAGTCTTAGCTTTATATATTAGGAATCCACCTCATTAGTATTATATTTTGTATATATGTAATAGTCCAGGTTCATTTCCCCCCATGTTTGTCCAGCTGATCAAGCACCACTTTCTTGAAAGTATAATCTTTTTTCCTTGTTTTATTTTCCTGACATTTCTGTTAGCTATCAATAGGTTATATGTGGTTGAGAGTTTATTTTGGGTTAGTTTTTCTGTTGATCTGAATGTTTAATCCTTATGCCACTATCATATTGTCTTGACTAAAGTAGTTTCAGATTGGTTTATTGTAGTTCCTTTGGATTTCATAAAATATTTTAAATCAACTTGTCAGTACCTAACAAAAAGCTTATTAGAACTTTAACAGAAATGCATTGATACTAAAGATAAATTTAGGGTTATCGATCTTCCTCTCTATCTCATCTTCAATTAGGTAAGTAAGTAAGTGAAAGTATTCTTTAATTACTTCAGCAACATTTTATAATTTTCAGTGCATGGGTCTTGCACATATTTTGTTAAGTTATCCTAAGTATTTCTAAGTTTTTGATGATGTTGCAAGTAGCATTTTAAATTACTCTTCTTCCTGTATGGATAATACTTTAGAAGCCTATATTCCTTTAACACAATATATAAGAGAGATGTTTTTCAAATTATTTTCTTTTGTCTCATTTATAGGTGGAACTGGCAAAAAATGGAGGGATATAAAGGAATTAGATTACTTTTATTTTCAAAGTTCCATTTAGTCTCTGGATTTGTTTTTTAAGTTAACTCTCTGGAGAGACATGTGATATATTGGAATTCAATAGGTCTGGCTTCAAAAACCATTTCAGTCATTTATTAACTGCATATCTATTGGGAAGCTTTATAGCTTTATATCGGAGAAGGCAATGGCACCCCACTCAAGTTCTCTTGCCTGGGAAATCCCATGGACAGAGGAACCTGGGAGACTATAGTCCATGGGGCCACTAAGAGTTGGACACGACTGAGAGACTTCACTTTCACTTTTCACTTTCATGCATTGGAGAAGGAAATGGCAACTCATTCCAGTGTTCTTGCCTGGAGAATCCCAGGGACAGAGGACCCTGGTGGGCTTCCGTCTATGGGGTCGCACAGAGTCGGACACGACGGACGTGACTTAGCAGCAGCAGCAGCAGCAGCATAGCTTTATATCTTTCTGCCTGTATTTCCTCAGTTTTCAAAATCTGCAAGATATTACTTATCGTGTAGATTTTATGCAGAGTTAATTGATTTAATATATAGATAGAATTCCCGAAACATAGTTGCTGAATAAAATGTGTCATTAATATGCAAGATAAATAATAAATTTCCATTACAAGCTTTTAAGTTATTTTACATTTAAATCAGAGTGGCTAGCATAAAAACAAAAAGCCCAAAAATCAGAGAAAAGAGATTAACTAGCCACCCAAGCCAACTTTTAAGGGAGTGGGACTTGAACCTTACAAGAAAAATAATATGCCACAAGGTCAGTTTTTAAAATAAAGAACTGTGTTTATTAATAGGCTAAGATGTTCTCATCTGTTAGGAAGTACATCTTTTTCCTTAAGTGAAGTGTATGTGAAAGATGAAACTTCAGTCAAGAATTTGTTTGGTGAGCAGAAAATTATAGCAACAGGAATTACCGGCCAGTAACACACTGTCTTGATTATAATTGCTTTGAAGTAGCTTTTTTAAAAGATTTTTAAAATATGGGCCACTTTTAAAGTCTTTATTTAATTTGTTGCAATATTGCTTCTGTTTTGTGTTTTGGGCTTTTGACCTTGAGGCATGTGGGATCTTAGCTCTCCCACCAGAGACTGAGCTCACAAACCCTGTATTGGAAGGCAAAGTCTCAACCACTGGACTGCCAGGGGAGTCCCTGAAGTAACTTTTGAAATTAGAGAGCAAGAATTCTCTTCTCTTTTAAGAAAGTGCCTTTATTTGTGCAGGTTTTCTCAACCTTGGTAACATCGACATTTGAGAAATCTATATGCAGGTCAGGAAGCAACAGTTAGAACTGGACATGGAACAACAGACTGGTTCCAAATAGGAAAAGGAGTACATCAAGGCTGTATATTGTCACCCTGCTTATTTAACTTCTATGCAGAGTACATCATGAGAAATGCTGGGCTGGAAGAAGCACAAGCTGGAATCAAGATAGCTGGGAGAAATCTCAATAACCTCAGATATGCAGATGACATCACCCTTATGGCAGAAAGTGAAGAGGAACTAAAAAGCCTCTTGATGAAAGTGAAAGAGGAGAGTAAAAAAGTTAGCTTAAAGCTCAATATTCAGAAAATGAAGATAAGGGCATCTGGTCCCATCATGGCAAATAGATGGGGAAACAGTGGAAACAGTGTCAGACTTTATTTTGGGGCCTCCAAAATCACTGCAGATGGTGATAGCAGCCATGAAATTAAAAGACGTTTACTACTTGGGAGGAAAGTTATGACCAACCTAGATAGCATATTCAAAAGCAGAGATATTACTTTGCCACCAAAGGTCCATCTAGTCAAGGCTATGGTTTTTCCAGTAGTCATGTATGGATGTGAGAGTTGGACTGTGAAGAAAGCTGAGCACCGAAGAATTGATGCTTTTGAACTGTGGTGTTGGAGAAGACTCTTGAGAGTCCCTTGGACTGCAAGGAGATCCAATCAGTCTGTCCTAAAGATCAGTCCTGCGTGTTCATTGGCAGGACTAATGCTGAGGCTGAAGCTCCAATACTTTGGCCACCTCACGTGAAGAGTTGACTCACTGGAAAAAGACTCTGATGCTTGGAGGGATTGGGGGTAGGGGGAGAAGGGGACGACAGAGGATGAGATGGCTGGATGGCATCACCAACTTGATGCACATGAGTTTGGGTAAACTCCAGGAGTTGGTGATGGACAGGGAGGCCTGAGGTGCTGCGATTCATGGGGTTGCAAAGAGTCAGACATGACTGAGGGACTGAACTGAACTGAACTGAATTCTTTGTTATTGGTGGTGGTTGAACCATTAATTATACAATGTTTATACACCCCCCCACCTTTACCCACTAGATGCTAAAACTCTCCAGCTCCAAAACGTAACAACCAATGGGTCTCTAGATAACTGCTACATGTTTCACCAGCAGAATTGCTGCTGGTTAAGAACCAATGTTTTAAGGGAATCTGGAATCCTTTCCAGCTTCCCTGCTGGGTCAGTGGTAAATAATCCTCCTGCCAATGCAGGAGACGTGGGTTTGATTCCTGGATCGGGAAGGACATGGTAACCCACTCCAGAATTCTTCCCTGGAAAATCCTGTGGACAGAAGAGCCTGGCAGGCTACCATCCATGAGGTTGCAAAAGTTGGACACGACTTAGCAACTAAACAACAAGAATCCTTTATACAGCTTGAGTTGATTAGGACTAGATGATTAATATCATGTTGGGTTTATAGCACCAAAGTTAGTGTGTAAAATCAGCTCTCTATGAGCAATATATTCAAAAATAGGAGGGAAAAAACAATTTTCTGTAAAACTTTGTTTTTGTTTTAGTCACTAAGTCATGTCCAACTCTGTTTGTGAGCCTATGCACTGTAGCCCAGCAGGTTCCTCTGTCCATGGGATTTTCCAGGCAAGAGTACTGGAGTGGGTTGCCATGTCCTTCTCCAATAAAACTTTAGGTTCCTACAACAAATATATTCTAGCCTTAAAGTTAAAAATTAGTACTCCCAGCAAAGTTTTAAAACTTTTTACACTGTTTAAGGTCTACGCAGAAGCACTTTTCCCTTTTTCACCAGCCCTAGAAATTAAAATTTAAAATATGAAGATACAAGTATAGATTTAATTTAATTTTTCTCTTAACTGTAATTATTTTTTAAAAATTTACTTAGATTTAAGGAGATTCAATAGTTAGGTCAAAGTTAATCTTAAATAGCTTATATGAACAGAATCTCATTCTTTAAAAAGTTTATATTAAAACTGCTAAAATAGGCTATGGTGTTTTCTTTATGTTCACTTTCTAGCCAAAGCTCAGTTTAAAAATAAGGGTTTACAAGTGTTCATTTCCACAGAGTGGAGTTAATTTAAAAACAAAGACATGGAAACAACCTAGATGTCCATCAGCAGATGAAGGACATGGAAACAACCTAGATGTCCATCAGCAGATGAATGGATAAGAAAGCTGTGGTACATATACACAATGGAGTATTACTCAGCCATTAAAAAGAATACATTTGAATCAGTTCTGTTGAGATGGATGAAACTGGAGCCAATTATACAGAGTGACGTAGGCCAGAAGAAAAACACCAATACAGTATACTAACACATATATATGGAATTTAGAAAGATGGCAATGACGACCCTGTATGCAAGACAGCAAAAAAAGACACAGATGTGTATAACAGACTTTTGGACTCAGAGGGAGAGGGAAAGGGGGGATGATTTGGGAGAATGGCATTGAAACATGTATACTATCATGTAAGAATCGAATCACCAGTCTATGTCCGATGCAGGATACAGCATGCTTGGGCTGGTGCACGGGGATGACCCAGAGGGGATGTTGTGGGGAGGGAGGTGGGAGGGGGTTCATGTTTGGGATCGGCATGTACACCCGTGGTGTATTCCATGTCAATGTATGGCAAAACCAATACAGTATGTAAAGTAAAATAAAAATTAAAAAAAAAAGAAAATATTTTTTTACAGTAAATCTGAAACAGTATTTTATGTTTGACAGAAGAGTAATTGCACACTTCCATGAGGTTTACTTTAATAAAAGCAAACTTAGCACTTGGTGAAACAATTGTAAGCCAAGTATTTTATACATCTTCAATCACAGAAACTTTTAGGTAGCAGATGTTTTTATTCCTGTATAAATAAGAGATATCTCAGCCCCCAGAGACTAAATGACTCTTAAAGGATCACATAGCTGCTAATCAGAACTCCAGCCTGGATTCAAAACACATCTACCCTACTAATCCAGAGCCCATATCTTTGCCCCAACCCACTTTTTCTCTGTTATGTTTCACTAGTAACTGTTTGGATCCCAGATTACCTTTGTTAGTAATTATGTATTTTATTATCTAGGAGGCGCAGATTAGCTGAGTTATTAAATCATTTTGATTTTGCCTGGATGCATGTGTTTTAAGCTTTTGATGAGATGATGAAAACAATAAAAGTTATATAAATTTTTGCAGTGAAGTGACCAGAACATGTTATCATTGCCCATCTCGTCTATTCATGGATGAGCTTCTGACATGAAAACCATTTTTTCTGCATGTGTTCTGCTCTTTTTGAATGCCGTTCCCACTACAGAGCTCCAAATAAAGAAGTAAAGGGATAGGGTAAAGGATTTAGGGGAACTCCTGTGTGGATTTTTAGTACAACTACTTATCGAGGCAACTCAAAACAGACCTTAAAAAATAATCTTTTCTTCTGTCTGTACTTTATGAAAGAAAGGTATACTGGGGAAAGAGAGTTTAGAGGCTGGGCAGCAGCAAGGCATCAAGTAAACAGATACTATAATGAATATTAGAAAACAGGATCTACTAGCTATTATGATTTTGCAAATTATTTAAACTTACTGAACTTCAGGACCATATCTTTAGTTAAAAAAAAAAAATGGTTTGTGGTGTTGCAGTGGTTAAGAATCTGTCTTGCAATGTAAGGGACATTGGTTTCATCCCTGGTATGGGAAGGTCCCACATGCCATGGGGCAACAAAGCCCGTGTGCCACAATTACTGAGCCTGCACTCTAGAGTCCATGAGCCACAGCTACTGAGTCCAAGCTCTGCAACTACTGAAATCCATGTGCCTGGAGGCTGTGCTATGCAACAAGAAAAACCACTGCAATGAGAAGCCTGTGCACTGCGATGAAGAGTAGCCCCTGTTTTGCTTCAACTAGAGAAAGTCCACATGCAGCAATGAAGACTCACCTCAGCCAAAAAAATAAAATAAATAAATAAATCTTAAAAAGTCTATTTTATCTATAAATGACTTAATCAACCTTAATTCAGGAAAAAATAGCAATAAACAGTATTTCTCTGGCTTGACACTGTTATATATTGCATGAATTTCTCCTTGCCACATATACACCAATCTCTTCAACATTTGAGAGAGGGTACTCTATAGGTGATAGAAGCAAGGTCTGATGCTGTAAACAGAAATATTGCATAAGAACCTGGAATGTCAGGTCCATGAATCAAGGCAAACTGGAAGTGGTCAAACAGGAGATGGCAAGATGAACGTCAACATTCTAGGAATCAGCGAACTAAAAATGGACAGGAATGGGTGAATTTAATTCAGATGACCATTATATCTACTACTGTGGGCATAAATCCCTTTAGAAGAAATGAAGTAGCCTTCATGGTCAACAAGAGTCTGAAATGCAGTACTTGGATGCAGTCTAAAAAACGACAGAATGATCTCTGTTCATTTCCAAGGTGAACCATTCAGTATCACAGTAATCCAAGTCTATGCCCCAACCAGTAACACTGAAGAAGCTGAAGTTGAACAGTTCTATGAAGATTTACAGGACCTTTTAGAACTAACACCCAAAAAAGATGTTCTTTTCATTATAGGGGACTGAAATGAAAAAGTAGGAAGTCAAGAAACACCTAAAGTAATAGGCAAATTTGGCCTTGAATACAGAATGAAGCAGGGCAAAGACTAATAGAGTTTTGCTAAGAAAATGCACTGGTCATAGCAAACATCCTCTTCCAACAACACAGGAGAAGCCTCTACACATTGACATCACCAGATGGTCAACACCAAAATCAGATTGATTATATTCTTTGCAGCCAAAGAGGAAGAAGCTCTATACAGTCAACAAAAACAAGACCAGGAGCTGACTGTGGCTCATACCATGAACTCCTTATTACCAAATTCACACTGAAATTGAAGAAAGTAGGGAAAACCACTAGACCATTCAGATATGACCTAAATGAAATCCCTTATGATTATACAGTGGAAGTGAGAAATAGATTGGGCCTAGATCTGATAGAGTGCCTGATGACTATGAACAGAAGTTCATGACATTGTACAGGAGACAGGGATCAAGATTATCCCCATGAAAAAGAAATGGAAAAAAACAAAATGGCTGTCTGGGGAGGCCTTAAAAATAGCTGTGAAAAGAAGAGAAGTGAAGAGCCAAGGAGAAAAGGAAAAGATATAAGCATCTGAATGCAGAGTTCCAAAGAATAGCAAGAACAGATAAGAAAGCCTTCCTCACGCTCAATGCAAAGAAATAGAGGAAAACAACAGAATGGGAAAGACTAGAGATCTCTTCAAGAAAATTAGAGATACCAAGGGAACATTTCATGCAAAGATGGGCTCGATAAAGGACAGAAATGATATGGACCTAACAGAAGCAGAAGATATTAAAAAGAGGTGGCAACAATACACAGAAGATCTATACAAAACAGATCTTCATGACCAAGATAATCACGATGGTGTGATCAGTCATCTAGAGCCAGACATCCTGGAATGTGAAGTCAAGTGGGCCTTAGAAAACATCACTAGGAACAAAGCTAGTGGAGGTGATGGAATTCCAGTTGAGCTATTTCAAATCCTGAAAGATGATGCTGTGAAAGTGCTGCACTCAATATGTCAGCAAATTTGGAAAACTCAGCAGTGGCCACAGGACTGGAAAAGGTCAGTTTTCATTCCAATCCCAAAGAAAGGCAATACCAAAGAATGCTCAATCTACCACACAATTGCACTCATCTCACATGGTAGTAAAGCAATGCTCAAAATTCTCCAAGCCAGGCTTCAACAGTACGTGGAGTGTGAACTTCCTGATGTTCAAGCTGGTTTTAGAAAAGGCAGAGGAACCAGAGATCAAATTGCCAACATCCCCTGGATCATGGAAAAAGCAAGAGAGTTCCAGAAAAACATCTATTTCTGGTTTATTGACTTTGCTAAAACCTTTGACTGTGTGGATCATGATAAACTGTGGAAAATTCTGAAAGAGATGGGAATACCAGATCACCTAACCTGCCTCTTGAGAAACCTATATGCAGGTCAGGAAGCAACAGTTAACTGGACGTGAAACAACAGACTGGTTCCAAATGGGAAAAGGAGTATGTCAAGGCTGTATATTGTCACCCTGCTTATTTAACTTATATGCAGAGTACATCATGAGAAATGCTGGGCTGGAAGAAGCACAAGCTGGAATCAAGATTGCTGGGGGAAATATCAATAACCTCAGATATGCAGATGACACCACCCTTATGGCAGAAAGTGAAGAGGAATTGAAAAGCCTCTTGATGAAAGTAAAAGAGGAGAGCGAAAAATTTGGCTTAAAGTTCAACATTCAGAAAACAAAGATCATGGCATCCGGTCCCATCACTTCATGGGAAATAGATGGGGAAACAGTGGAAACAGTGTCACACTTTATTTTGGGGGCTCCAAAATCACTGCAGATGATGACTCAACCATGAAATTAAAAGACGCTTACTCCTTGGAAGAAAAAAAATTATGACCAACCTAGATAGCATATTCAAACGCAGAGACATTACTTTGCCAAAAAGCGTGTGTCTGTCTAGTCAAGGCTATGGTTTTTCCTGTGGTCATGTATGGATGTGAGAGTTGGACTGTGAAGAAAGCTGAAGAATTGACGCTTTTGAACTGTGGTGTTGGAGAAGACTCTTGAGAGTCCCTTGGACTGCAAGGAGATCCAACCAGTCCATTCTGAAGGAGATCAGCCCTGGGATTTCTTTGGAAGGAATGATGCCAAAGCTGAAACTCCACTACTTTGGCCACCTCATGCAAAGAGTTGACTCATTGGAAAGGACTATGATGTTGGGTGGGATTGGAGGCAGGAGGAGAAAGGGACGACAGAGGATGAGATGGCTGAATGGCATCACTGACTCGATGGAGGTGAGTTTGAGTGAACTCCGGGAGTTGGTGATGGACAGGGAGGCCTGGCGTGCTACAATTCAAGGGGTCACAAAGAGTCAGATACAACTGAGCGACTGAACTGAAATGAGTCTATAGTTGCATCATGTGTGTATATGTAGGATTTCTTCTCTTTCCCTATCTACCACTTTTCTCATGAAGACATGAAAATGGTAACTACTAGTGTATTCTGTTAAAAAAATATTCACATCCATGAAAAAGATTTTGGTCATATATTTATTAGCCCAATACAAATATTTCCCACAGACTGAACTACACTAATGTCAGATTTTACTAAATTCACTAAGTTTTTCTTGTGTTTGTGTAAGAACATATATGGAAACTTGGAAACATGAAGTAGTCTCTACTCTCTTTATATATAATATATTTTTGAAAACACACCAGCACTTAATAATTTACAAATAAGATCCTTGAGGTAAAATGTAAGATGGAAGTGAATATTTGGAGTCAAAACTTTGCTTAAGGTAAGTCAAGACCTAGCTGGTGACAGGAGTTGAGAAATTAAATCCAGGGAGTCAAGGAACAGCGAGAGATACTTGCCGGGGTCCAGCCCCGGTGGATCCAGGGAATTCGAAGGGTGGACGGCGTTGGCGTGGAAAGACTTGTTTGTTTATTAATGTAAGATTAGATTAAGAAACTATAGTGTAATAAGAAGATTAAGTGGAGGAAGAGGGCTGAATAGCTTTGGTTTACGCGGAAGGCCAATAAAATTCCAGACAAGGAATTTGCACCATCTACGTTGGGCCAACTGGCGCCCGCTTGAATATCTAAGGGTGCCTCGCCTTAAGCTCCCTTTCGTGCGGGTCTTAACAGCCGGGGCAAGTAAGTAGACCTGGCGAGCCTCCGCGCCCCAGATGGAGATTCAGCCTGAAGTTAAAGTAAAGAGCAGAGAGAGGGAAGGGGAGAGAAGAAAGAGAGAAAGACACGGGGGGAGCCAGAGTCCCAAGAAACCAGGCCGAGAGACTAGTTCGAAAAACTGGTCCGAAAAACTGGCCCCCGGCCCCTGGCCCCGTCCTTTATTGTTCAGAAGGCCTTTTATACTTTTGATAAAACATGGAGATCAATGGGTAACACAGAATTATGTAGTGTTCGCAGCCCAGACTCTTTCTATACATCATTTTGTATACAAAAGGTCTCAGGTGATTTACATTATCTTCTGGCCAAGAAGCTTGTTAACACTTTTCATCTCTCTTCCTTAATGAATGTTGATTTTGTTTTTCCCTGAAGTGTTTTTCTTTAATTTGCATCTCCTTAAAGCATTAAAGTTACATCTCTATAGAACAAAGGTGCAGTGGGATATAACAAAGAAGGTACTTAACTCGAAGATCTAATGTTGCTAATACCAGGTCTACTACTTGTTTTTCTATATACCAACTATATCTACAAATAAAGGATATGAAAATTTGGCAGCAAGCATTGACCCAAAAAATGAAACTTTTAATCAGTCCTATTCTAAAGATTTTGACTCCTCGGAAGCTCCTGCATTCCTAGGATGTTTTAAGCTTCCTGTGCCTCCTGCGGTCAGGAGGCCTCAAACAATCACATGCGCAGCTGTACGAGTCCTGCAGGCAGGCTAGAAAGCCATCAGAGGGTTTTTGGATTGAAACACTCTTTCAAATGCAGAAGACTAAAGCCCTGAATTGACTTTTTCCAGAAATGTCAGAAGAGTGGAAAAGCAGAGCACAAAAGCCGGCAGATTTTGTTGGGTACATGCTTAGGAATTTCCAGAGGGGTCCCTGAAGTCTGAGCACGCCTTGCGTATATCAGCTTCCTTCCTCATGACCTTGTCACGGGCGGGATTCCTCACACTGGCTCCCGGCAGATACTTTTATATATAGACTAGGGTTAGAAATATAAAAAACAGTGGTTGGATACTGAATAAAATCTTAATTTACTTCATAATTTGACCTTAAGAAGCATCTCCCTAAATTTAAAGCTTTTATTAGTGTCAACTTACATAAATTTTCAGAAACTAAAAATTGAGAGTTATGTTTTATTTGGTGGGAATTTTTAGGATTTTAAGCCTGGGAAACAGCATGGTGAGTGACCCTGACAGAACTTCTCTGAGGAGTAAGGTGGAGGATCCAGGTTCAGCTCAGTTCAGTTCAGTTCAATAGCTCAGTTGTGTCTGACTGGATGCGACCCCATGAATCGCAACACGTCAGGCCTCCCTGTCCATCACCATCTCCCCGGAGTTCACTCAGACTCACATCCATCGAGTCCATGATGCCATCCAGCCATCTCATCCTCAGTTGTCCCCTTCTCCTCCTGCTCCCAATCCCTCCCAGCATCAGAGTCTTTTACAATGAGTCAACTCTTCGCATGAGGTGGTCAAAGTACTGTAGATTCAGCTTTTGGCATCCTTCCAAAGAAATCCCAGGGTTGATCTCCTTCAGAATGGAATGGTTGGATCTCCTTGGCAGTCCAAGGGACCCTCAAGAGTCTTCTCCAACACCACAGTTCAAAAGCATCAGTTCTTCGGCGCTCAGCCTTCTTCACAGTCCAACTCTCACATCCATACATGGCCACTGGAAAAACCATAGCCTTGAGTAGATGGGACTTAGGTCGTCAAAGTAATGTCTCTGCTTTTGAATACGCTATCTAGGTTGTCATAACTTTTCTTCCAAGGAGTAAGCGTCTTTTAATTTCATGGCTGCAGTCACCATCTGCAGTGATTTTGGAGCCCCCAAAAATAAAGTCTTACACTGTTTCCACTGTTTCCCCATCTATTTCCCATGAAGTGATGGGACCAGATGCCATGATCTTCGTTTTTCTGAATGTTGAGCTTTAAGCCAACTTTTTCACTCTCCTCTTTCACTTTCATCAAGAGGCTTTTTAGCTCCTCTTGACTCTCTGCCATAAGGGTGGTGTCATCTGCATATTTGAGGTTATTGATATTTCCCCCAGCAATCTTGATTCCAGCTTGTGTTTCTTCCAGTCCAGCGTTTTCTCATGATGCACTCTGCATAGAAGTTAAATAAGCAGGGTGACAATACACAGCCTTGATGTACTCCTTATCCTATTTGGAACCAGTCTGTTGTTCCATGTCCAGTTATTAAACTGTTGCTTCTTGACCTACATACAGATTTCTTAAGAGGCAGGTTAGGTTTTCTGCTATTCCCATCTCTTTCTGAATTTTCCACAGTTTCTTGTGATCCACACAGTCAAAGGCTTTGCATAGTCAATAAAGCAGAAATAGATGTTTTTCCTGGAACTTTCTTGCTTTTTCCATGATCCAGCGGATGTTGGCAATTTGATCTCTGGTTCCTCTGCCTTTTCTAAAACCAGCTTGAACATCAGGGAGTTCACGATTCATGTATTGCTGAAGCCTGGCTTGGGGAATTTTGAGCATTACTTTATTAGCATGTGAGATGAGTGCAATTGTGAGGATCCAGGTTGCAGAGAATTTTTATAAGAAAAGTTCAGGTAGCCTGAATTTCAAAAGATTATTGTTTTGTAAAAAAGAAAAGGAAGATATCCCAAGATAAGGAATTTAGTGCTTTCCTATGTATGGGAAGATGCAGGAGTCTAGGTTGACTGAAATCATTCCTTTCATATGCATCTCAGCTATCAGGGCTAGTATTCTGTTTTCCATAGTCTGAGCTCCCTTGGGGCTCACTTTAGGGAGTGGTTACAATCTGACTGCTGCTAGATTACAGGTATTCTTCTTTCTGAGTGCCCTTAGGGCTCACCAGCTCACATAGGAGGGCTGCAATTGCTGATGACAATGACATCTTCTTTTAATGATATGACAGGAAATATCTTATTTCTTAGTTTCCTCCTCGGTCTGGAATTCTGTCAATATTTGGGAGACGTTTCATAACCAAATTTTGTCCAACAGCAGTGGGAGGCTCATCTTAGATCAGGTGAAAATTCATATTGATATGCCACACCAGGTTGGCTAATTTTTTGGATTAGGCCCATTGGTAGAAATTAAAGATTCTCTGTGTCCTCTATCTTCTACCCCTACTATGACCAGAAGATATCTCTCTTATTGTTCTTTCCATACCTAGAATCACACTATTGCAATTATTGATTGTATATAAAACTATATATCTAATCAATTGTTTTAAGTCATATAGTCTTTGTTACATTTGTTGCAAGACTGGTTAAGAGACCAGCAATCTTATAAGATAGATACAAGTAATGTAGCTAGTAACATTGACAAAGCCAGTGTATCAGAGACATAGAGTATAACCAATTTGGAAACAAAAAACAGATTTAAAACAATGATTAATATAACAAGTTGTAATTTAGTTGCAAGAAACCATAAAAGTCTACAGGAGAAGCCAAATTCTGGCTGGATCAGATAGAAAAAGATAAATGTGTATTGTAGATCACAGCATGAAAGAAAAAGGTTTATTGGAAAACAGATTCAAGTTAGTATATTTTCCAAAGTCAAAGTTATAAATTGTATTTATCAATTCATTCAGTCTCATGTAATTGATTCCTACTGATCTACATGAAATGATCACATTTTTCATTAGAATTTTCCATTTTTTGTCCAATTCACTGGCATTATGTAGAGGCTATCAGAAACTTTGTTGCTCTGCTAGGTCATTAAGTCATGTCTGACTCTTGCAGCCCCATGGACTGTAGCATGCCAGGCTCCTTTGTCTATGGGAATTCCCAGGCAAGAATACTTGGACAGGGATGATACTTCCTTCTCCAGGGGATCTTCCTGACCAAGGATCAAACCAGCATCTCCTGTATTGCCAGTGGATTCTTTACAACTGAGCCACTGGGAAGCCCATTATAAACTTCCATTTATTTTAAAAAGTTATTTTTATGAGTCTTCTTGGCAATTTCATTTTGTAAAAGCTGTATCAGATTATGATAGTTTATAAAGGACAAAACCTAAAATGGCATGATTAAAGATTTGAGTATAATATAATTAGAAGGAAACTTAGATATTTCTATAACATATAACATTTTAGGATAATAACTAGGATTATTAGTGATAACATTATATCAGGTCAAATTGGATATTAAGGATTCCAAATACAGTTTTGAATAACTATATTAGTGACATTTATCTATACATTGAAACCTAAAGTTCACTTTCAATCACTTGACAACATTTCAGAATTAAAAATATCAAACAACCTTAGTTTAACGTTCCTATCTGAGATGTCTCAGAGATATTTCTTCAAAGATTCCCAGAGTCACCCGAAAACTAAAAAAGCTTTATTTAGTGTTTGGGAAGTTTGTTAGAAATATCAGAACAGTTTTAAAAATGCAAAGGGATCATATTGAATACAACAATATTCATTTAACCAAAGTCAAAAAAATGATTAAAAGAAAGCAAATACAGATCACTTAATGTCACAGAAAACTCACCCAATCTGTTATCAGAATGGAAAACTTTTAACAGAAATATTAACTTTAATCTACATTTAGTAAATCCAGTTTATGCATAAAACTTCCCTCCTCAGCGTTCCTTTCCACAATTTTGCATCACTTTGTGTGTTTTAGCCTGTTTCTCACTTTTTATCCAAATAGAGTTAACCAGGTCATTCTTTCTTTTTCCTCAATAAGATGCAATTCTATTTTTCATGAATTTTTTATTGAAAATATACATTGTTTTTTCCTACTGTATACTGAAATGTTACTACATTATTCATAACTTTAAATACATGTTTAAATTAGAATCCTCAATTTCCAAAACTTTAATTCTTAGTAAAAGCTAAGAAGAAAGCAACTATTAACTGTCTTTTTACATTGGTATTCTATAGATTTGTGGAGCATAAACACTAAGTGATAATTTATATAAAACACTTCTTTTATTATAGAGAACAATTCAGGGTGACACCAAATATTTTTCTTTAATGGATGTAAATGCCTTTAGTTTTTCTATTTAGTAACTGATAGCTTAGTATCTTATTTTTTGAAATTATATAGCTACTTAATAAACTTCTATTATTTAATTAATACAATTCAAGAACATAAGTCACCAAATATCTGGAAAGATCATTTTAAGTAGATTTATTGAAAATAAATTATTTAAAAAAGTTTAACCCAAAGCTTCTTATGTTATTTACAATTATTTTAAAGTTTCATCATATAAAGTTGCTTTCCTTGTAACAGATATAATAAGGTATTATTTGTTAAACTTAGGCACAATAAAGTAATGAATTTAATTTTGATGACTTAACAACATGTATAAATTAATTAAATCAACAAACTAAAGCATTAATATCAGATATCAACTTGTGTTGAATATTTCCCAATTCATGTGAACCTGAGAGACATTTGGTCAGTTTCTTTTAAATGTAGTGCTTTTTATTGAAATTAAAATAGAGCTCTTTATAAATTCAATTTTGATAGTACTTTTAAGAAATAGTGATATCTCATGTATAATGTGGTACACAGAGATAACATAAACAGGAAGATGAGAAGATCTCATGCACTTAAAAGTTTAGTTATGAATCAGGAATTACAATATTATTGTTGACAAACAGTTCAGTTCAGTTCATTTGGTTAGTCATGTCTGACTCTGTGACCCCATGGACTGCAGCAAGTCAGGCTTCTTTGTCCATCACTAACTCCTGGAGCCTTGCTCAAACTCATGTCCATCGAGTCAGTGATGCCATCCAACTATCTCATCCTCTTGTACTCCCCTTCTTCTCCTGCCTCCAGTCTTTCCCAGAATCAGGGTCTTTTCCAGTGAGTCAATTCTTCACATCAGGTGAACGAAGTATTGGAGCTTCAGCTTCAGTATCAGTCCTTCCAATGAATATTCAGGACTGATTTCCTTTAGGATTGACAGTTTTGATGTCCTTTCAGTCCAAGAGACTCTCAAGAGTCGTCTCCAATACCACAGTTCTAAACATCAATTCTTTGGCATTCAGTCTCCCTTATGGTCCAACCCTCACATCCATACATGACTTGTGGAAAAACCATAGCTTTGACTATATGGACATTTGCCAGCAAATTGATGACTCTGCTTTTTAATACACTGTCGAGGTTTGCAAGTGTCAAGTTTGCTCCAAGGAGCAAGTGTCTTTTAATTTCATGGGTGCAGTCACCAGCTGCACTGATTTTGGAGACCAAAACAATGAAAATCTGTCACTGCTTCACTCTTCTTCTATTTGCCATGTAGTGATGGGACCAGATGCCATGGTCTTAAGTTTTACTTATTTATTTTTTAAATGTTGACCTTCAGACCAACTTTTTTCAGTCTCCTCTTTTACCTTCATCACTGTGTTCTTTAGTTCCTCTTCATTTTCTGTCACTAGAGTGGTATCATCTCATGTCTGAGGTTGTTGATATTTCTCCTGGCAATCTTGATTCCAGTTTGTGATTCATCCAGCCTGGCATTTTGTCAGATGCACACTGCATGTAAGTTAAATTAGCAGGGTGCCAATATACAGCCTTGTGATGCTCCTTTCCCAATTTTGGAACCAGTCAGTTGTTCCAAGTCCACTTGTAACTATTCTTTCTTAACCTGCCACACAGGTTTCTCAGGAGACAGTTAAATGTGTTCTCATAGGGTAATCTCCTGTCTCTTTAAGGATTTCTAACTTTTTTTTTTTTTTTTTGTATTCACACAATCAAAGGCTTTAGCATAGTCAATGAAGCAGAAAGAGGATGTTTGGAATTTCTCTGCTTTCTCCATGATCCAACAAATGTTGACAATTTGATCTCTGATTCATTTGGTCTTTTCTAAACCTAGCTTGTACATTTGAAAGTTCTTGGTTTAAATACAGTTGAAGCCTACTTTGATGGATTTTGAGCTAACCTTCATTGCATGTGAAATGAAAGCAATTGTATGATAGTTTGAGCATTTCTTGGGCAATTCTTGGGCATTGCCCTTCTTTGGGATTGGAATGAAACTTGACCCTTTCCAGTCCTAAGGCCACTGCTGAGTTTTTCCATATTTGCTAACACATTGTTGTGGCAGCACTTTATTGTCATCATTTTTTTAGGAGTTTTAAACAGCTTAGCTGGAATTATGTCACCTCCAGTAGCTTGTTCCTAGGAAAGCTTCCTAAGGCTAATTTGACTTCACACTCCAGGGTGTCTGGTTTTAGTGAGTGACAACCAGCATGGTTCTCTGGATCATTAAGACCTTTTTTGCATAGTTCTTCCATGTATTCTTGCCACCTCTTCTGCTTATGTTACATCCTTTCTGTTTCTGTCCTTTATCATGCCAATCCTTGCATATAATGTTCGCCTTGATACCTCCAATTTTCTTGAAAGAGATCTCTAGTCTTTTCTATTCTATTGTTTGCTCTGTTTCTTTGCATTGTTAATTTAAGAAGGCATTTTTATATCTTCTTGCCTTTTGTGGAATTCTACATTCAACTTGGTACATCTTTCCCTTTCTTCCTTTTCTTTTTGCTTCTTTCTTCTCAGTTATTTGCAAAACGTCCTCAGACACCAACTTTGCCTTCTTGCATTTCTTTTTCTTTGGGATGATTTTAGTCACTACTTCTGTACTATGATATGAACCTTTGTTTATAGTTCTTCAGGCACTCTGTCTACCAGATCTAGTTCCTTGAGTTTATTAGTCGCCTCCACTGTATAATCATAAGAGAGATCATTTTGATCATATCTGAATGGTAGTGGTTTTCCCTTCTTTCTTCAATTTAAGTCTGACCTTTGCAATAAGGAGCTCAGGTTCTGA
>NW_017204578.1:0-5607 GCF_001704415.2 Capra hircus | reverse complement strand
CGGGAAATTCTTTCCCGAACACGCAGGGAAAGGATCCCTCCCTCGAGCTAGGAGGCGGAAACGGGGCTCCTCTGGATGTGGGCGGGACTCTCGTGCTTCCTCTCGAGTGGAGACGTGTATGTCGGGGATCTTCTTGAGTTGCAGCAAGGGTGTGAAGGACCCTTTGGAAGGTCCAGAGGATAGATGTGATTAGCCTTGAGACGCCTCAGCAGAAATGGACCTCATCTCGCCTGGAGGGGAGAACCTCATGGATTTTCTCGAGTTGTGGCAGGTGCTCTCGACTTACGACGGGGACCTCAGGGACCCGCTCTGGTGGCCTCAGGAAAGGCCAGTCCCCATGCGAGTTGTTCGGGGGCCTCTCGGGATTCCTCTCCCGTCGATGCTGGGGCGAAAGACCTTGTGTGGAGTCAGTGCCGGAACCTGAGGATCCTTCTCCAGTGCTGACATGGATATTGGGAAACTTCTGGAGTCTCCCCAGGGGAGTCAGTCCTCGTCTCGAGTGGGGGCATGCACGTACGCTTTCCTCCCGATCTGTAGCAACAGTGTCGCGCTTCCCTTCGCGTGGATCAAGGGATCAGGGGCATTCCCACGAGGCTTTCCCTCAGAGCTGTCCTACGTTCCACCGTGGTGTGTGTCGATCCTCGGCTTGAAAGTCGAGGCAGTGCAGGGAAAACAGGTTTCCCTGGAATGGACGGAGATATCTGGGGGACTCTGGGAATGGTGGCACGACCCTGGAGTTCCTCTCGCCTTTCCTGTCGAGATCGCCTCCTCTTGTGATGCGACGGGAACGCCGGGAATTATTTCCCCACCTCGCAGGGAAAGGATCCCTCCTCTCGAGCTAGGAGGCGGAAACGGGGCTCCTCTGGATGTGGGCGGGACTAGCGTGCTTCCTCTCGAGTGGAGACGGGTATGTCGGGGAACTTCTTGAGTTGCATCAAGGGTGTGAAGGACCCGTTGGAAGTTCAAGAGGTTAGGTGTGATTAGCCTCGAGACGCCTCAGCGGAAATGGGCCTCATCTCGCCTGGTGGGGAGAACCTCCTGGATTTTCTCGAGTTGCGGCAGGTGCTCTCGACTTACGATGGGGACCTCAGGGACCTGCTCTGGTGGCCTCAGGAAAGGCCAGTCCCCATGCGAGTTGCTCCGGGGCCTCTCCGGATTACTCTCCGTTGATGCCGGGGCCTAAGATCTTGTGTGGAGTCGGTGTGGGAACCTGAGGATTCCTCTCCAGTGCTGACGTAGATCTGGGGGTACTTCTGGAGTCTCCCCAGTGGAGTCCAGTCCTCGTCTCGAGTGGGGGTATGCACGTGCTATTTCCTCACGAGCTGTAGCAGCAGTGTCACGCTTCCCTTCATGTGCATCAAGGGATGAGGGGCTTTCCCTCGAGGCTTTCCAACTGAGGACGACTTTCCACCACCGAGGCTTCCCACAGTAGGACTGTCCTACTTGCCACGGTGGTGTGAGTCGATGCCTCAGCTTGGAAAGCCTCGAGGGAAAGCCCCTCATCCCTTGATGCACATGAAGGGAAGCGTGACACTGCTGCTACAGCTCGTGAGGAAATAGCACGTGCATACCCCCACTCGAGACGAGGACTGACTCCACTGGGGAGACTCCAGAAGTACCCCCAGATCTACGTCAGCACTGGAGAGGAATCCTCAGGTTCCCACACCGACTCCACACAAGATCTTAGGCCCCGGCATCAACGGGAGAGTAATCCGGAGAGGCCCCGGAGCAACTCGCATGGGGACTGGCCTTTCCTGAGGCCACCAGAGCAGGTCCCTGAGGTCCCCATCGTAAGTCGAGAGCACCTGCCGCAACTCGAGAAAATCCAGGAGGTTCTCCCCACCAGGCGAGATGAGGCCCATTTCCGCTGAGGCGTCTCGAGGCTAATCACACCTAACCTCTTGAACTTCCAACGGGTCCTTCACACCCTTGATGCAACTCAAGAAGTTCCCCGACATACCCCGTCTCCACTCGAGAGGAAGCACGCTAGTCCCGCCCACATCCAGAGGAGCCCCGTTTCCGCCTCCTAGCTCGAGAGGAGGGATCCTTTCCCTGCGAGGTGGGGAAATAATTCCCGGCGTTCCCGTCGCATCACAAGAGGAGGCGATCTCGACAGGAAAGGCGAGAGGAACTCCAGGGTCGTGCCACCATTCCCAGAGTCCCCCAGATATCTCCGTCCATTCCAGGGAAACCTGTTTTCCCTGCACTGCCTCGACTTTCAAGCCGAGGATCGACACACACCACGGTGGAACGTAGGACAGCTCTGAGGGAAAGCCTCGTGGGAATGCCCCTGATCCCTTGATCCACGCGAAGGGAAGCGCGACACTGTTGCTACAGATCGGGAGGAAAGCGTACGTGCATGCCCCCACTCGAGACGAGGACTGACTCCCTGGGGAGACTCCAGAAGTTTCCCAATATCCATGTCAGCACTGGAGAAGGATCCTCAGGTTCCCGGCACTGACTCCACACAAGGTCTTTCGCCCCAGCATCGACGGGAGAGGAATCCCGAGAGGCCCCCGAACAACTCGCATGGGGACTGGCCTTTCCTGAGGCCACCAGAGCGGGTCCTGAGGTCCCCGTCGTAAGTCGAGAGCACCTGCCACAACTCGAGAAAATCCATGAGGTTCTCCCCTCCAGGCGAGATGAGGTCCATTTCTGCTGAGGCGTCTCAAGGCTAATCACATCTATCCTCTGGACCTTCCAAAGGGTCCTTCACACCCTTGCTGCAACTCAAGAAGATCCCCGACATACACGTCTCCACTCGAGAGGAAGCACGAGAGTCCCGCCCACATCCAGAGGAGCCCCGTTTCCGCCTCCTAGCTCGAGAGGAGGGATCCTTTCCCTGCGTGGTCGGGAAAGAATTCCCGGCGTTCCCGTCGCATCTCAAAGAGGAGGCGCTCTCCACAGGAAAGGCGAGAGGAACTCCAGGGTCGTGCCACCATTCCCAGAGTCCCCCAGATGTCTCGTCCATTCCAGGGAAACCTGTTTTCCCTGCACTGCCTCGACTTTCAAGCCGAGGATCGACACACACCACGGTGGAACGTGGACAGCTCTGGGAAAGCCTCGTGGGAATGCCCCTGATCCCTTGATCCACGCGAAGGGAAGCGCGACACTGTTGCTACAGCTCGGGAGGAAAGCGCACGTGCATGCCCCCACTCGAGACGAGGACTGACTCCCCTGGGGAGACTCCAGAAGTTTCCCAAGATCCATGTCAGCACTGGAGAGGATCCTCAGGTTCCGGCACTGACTCCACACAAGGTCTTTCGCCCAGCATCGACGGAGAGGAATCCGAGAGGCCCCCGAACAACTCGCATGGGACTGGCCTTTCCTGAGGCCACCAGAGCGGGTCCCTGAGGTCCCCGTCGTAAGTCGAGAGCACCTGCCACAACTCGAGAAAATCCAGGAGGTTCTCCCCTCCAGGCGAGATGAGGTCCATTTCGCTGAGGCGTCTCAAGGCTAATCACATCTACCTCTGGGACTTCCAAAGGGTCCTTCACACCCTTGCTGCAACTCAAGAAGATCCCCGACATACACGTCTCCACTCGAGAGGAAGCACGAGAGTCCCGCCCACATCCAGAGGAGCCCCGTTTCCGCCTCCTAGCTCGAGGGGAGGGATCCTTTCCCTGCGTGTTCGGGAAAGAATTCCCGGCCTTCCCGTCGCATCTCAAGAGGAGGCGCTCTCCACAGGAAAGGCGAGAGGAACTGCAGGGTCGTGCCACCATTCCAGAGTCCCCAGATGTCTCAGTCCATTCCAGGAAACCTGTTTTCCCTGCACTGCCTCGACTTTCAAGCCGAGGATCGACTCACACCACGGTGGCACGTTGGACAGCCCTGTGGGAAAGCCTCGTGGGAAAGCCTCCTGGAAAACCCTCGAGGGAAAGCCCCTGATCCCTTGATCCACACGAAGGGAAGCGTGACACTGTTGCTACAGATCGGGAGGAAGAGCACGTGCATGCCCCACTCAGACGAGGACTGATTCCACTGGGGAGACTCCAGAAGTACCCCAGATCCATGTCACCTCTGGAGAGGAATCTTCAGGTTCAGGCACCGGCTCCACACAAGTTCTTAGGCCCCGGCATCGAGGGAGAGGAATCCCGAGAGGCCCCGAGCAACTCGCATGGGGACTGGCCTTTCCTGAGGCCCCCGAGCGGGTCCCTGTGGCTTAGGCTTTCCCACGAGGCTTTCCCACATGGCTGTCCCACGTGCCACCGTGGTGTGAGTCGATCTCGGCTTCAAAGTCGAGGCAGTGCAGGGAAAACAGGTTTCCCTGGAATGGACTGAGACATCTGGGGGACTCTGGAATGGTGGCACGACCCTGGAGTTCCTCTTGCCTTTCCTGTGGAGAGCGCCTCCTCTTGAGATGCGACGGGAACACCGGGAATTCTTTCCCGACCACGCAAGGAAAGGATCCCTCCTCTCGAGCTAGGAGGCGGAAACGGGGCTCCTCTGGATGTGGGGGAACTCTCCTGCTTCCTCTCGAGTGGAGACGGGTATGTCGGGGAATTCTTGAGTTGCAGCAAAGGTGTGAAGGACCCTTTGGAAGTTCCAGAGGTTAGGTGTGATTAGCCTCGAGACGCCTCAGCGGAAATGGGCCTCATCTCGCCTGGAGGGGAGAACCTCCTGGATTTTCTCGAGTTGCGGCAGGTGCTCTCGACTTACGACGGGACCTCAGGGACCCGCTCTGGTGGCCTCAGGAAAGGCCAGTCCCCATGCGAGTTGCTCGGGGCCTCTCGGATTCCTCTCCCGTCGATGCCGGGCCTAAGACCTTGTGTGGAGTCGGTGCCGGAACCTGAGATTCCTCTCCAGTGCTGACATGGATCTTGGGGTACTTCTGGAGTCTCCCCAGGGGAGTCAGTCCTCTCGAGTGGGGGCATGCACGTGCGCTTTCCTCCCGAGCTGTAGCAGCAGTGTCACGCTTCCCTTCTCGTGGATCAAGGATCAGGGCTTTCCCTCGAGGCTTTCCCACGAGGCTTTCCCACTGGGCTGTCCCACGTGCCACCTGGTGTGAGTCGATCCTCGGCTTGAAAGTCGAGGCAGTGCAGGGAAAACAGGTTTCCCTGGAATGGACTGAGACATCTGGGGGGTCTCTGGAATGTGGCACGACCTGGAGTTCCTCTCGCCTTTCCTGTGGAGAGCGCCTCCTCTTGAGATGAGACGGGAACCCGGGAATTCTTTCCCGACCACGCAGGAAAGGATCCCTCCTCTCGAGCTAGGAGGCGGAAACGGGCTCCTCTGGATGTGGGCGGGACTCTCGTGCTTCCTCTCGAGTGAGACGGTATGTCGGGGAACTTCTTGGGTTGCAGCAAGGGTGTGAAGGACCCTTAGAAGTTCAGATGTTAGATGTGATTAGCCTCGAGACGCCTCAGTGGAAATGGGCCTCATCTCGCCTGGAGGGGAGAACCTCCTGCATTTTCTCGAGTTGCGGCAGTGCTCTCGACCTACGACGGGGACCTCAGGGACCCGCTCTGTGCCTCAGGAAAGGCCAGTCCCCATGCGAGTTGCTCGGGCCTCTCCGAGAGTCCTCTCCGTCGATGCCGGGCCTAAGACCTTGGTGGAGTGGGTGCGGGAACCTGAGGATTCTCTCCAGTTCCGACATGGATCTTGTAC
>NW_017204577.1:0-5607 GCF_001704415.2 Capra hircus | reverse complement strand
CTCGAGAGGAGGGATCCTTTCCCTGCTTGGTGGGGAAAGAATTCCCCGCGTTCCCGTCGCATCTCAAGAGGAGGCCCTCTCCACAGGAAAGGCGAGAGGAACTCCAGGGTCGTGCCACCATTTCCCAGAGTCCCCCAGATGTCTCAGTCCATTCCAGGGAAAACCAGTTTTCCCTGCACTGCCTCGACTTTGAAGCCGAGGATCCACTCACACCCACGGTGGCACGTGGGACAGCCCTGTGGGAAAGCCTCGTGGGAAAGCCTCGAGGGAAAGCCACAGATCCCTTGATCCACGCGAAGGGTAAGCGCAACCCTGCTGCTAAAGCTAGGAAGGAAAGCCCACGTGCATGCCCCCACTCGAGACGAGGACTGACTCCCCTGGGAGAATCCAGAAGTACTCCCAAGATCCATGTCAGCACTGGAGAGGAATCCTCAGGTTCAGGCACCGACTCCACACAAGGTCTTAGGCCCCGGTATCGACGGGAGAGGAATCACCGAGAGGCCCCGAGCAACTCGCATGGGGACTGGCCTTTCCTGAGGCCACCAGAAGCGGGTCCCTGAGGTCCCCGTCGTAAGTCGAGAGCACCTGCCGCAACTCGAGAAAATCCATTAGGTTCTCCCCTCCAGGCGAGATTGAGGCCCATTTCCGCTGAGGCGTCTTGAGGCTAAACACATCTAACATCTGGAACTTCCAAAGGGTCCTTCAACCCTTGCTGCAACTCAAGAAGTTCCCCGACATACCTCGTCTCCACTCGAGAGGAAGCACGAGAGTTCCCGGCACATTCAGAGGAGCCCCGTTTCTGCCTCCTAGCTCGAGAGGAGGGATCCTTTCCCTGCGTGGTCGGGGAAAGAATTCCCGGTGTTCCCGTCGCATCTCAAGAGGAGGCGCTCTCCACAGGAAAGGCGAGAGGAACTCCAGGGTCGTGCCACCATTCCCAGAGTCCCCCAGATATCTCAGTCCATTCCACGGAAAACTGTTTTCCCTGCACTGCGTCCAATTTCAAGCGAGGATCGACTCACAAAATGGTGGCACGTGGGACAGCCCTGTGGGAAAGCCTCATCGGAAAGCCTCCTGGGATAAGCCTCGGGGGAAAGCCACAGATCCATTGATGCCACGCGAAGGAAAGCGTGACACTGCTGCTACAGCTCAGGAGGAAATCGCACGTGCATGCCCTCACTCAAGACGAGGACTGACTCCCCTGGGGAGACTCCAGAAGTACCCCAAGATCCATGTCAGCACTGGAGAGGAATCCTCAGGTTTCCGGCACCGACTCCACACAAGATCTTAGGCCCCGGCATCACCGGGAGAGGAATCCCGAGAGGCCCCCGAGCAACTCGCATGCGGACTGGCCTTTCCTGAGGCCACCAGAGCGGGTCCCTGAGGTCCCTGTTGTAAGTCGAGAGCACCTGCCGCAACTCGAGAAAATGCAGGAGGTTCTACCCTCCAGGCGAGATGAGGCCCATTTCCGCTGAGGCGTCTGGAGGCTAATCACATCTAACCTCTGGAACTTCCAAAGGGTCCTTCACACCCTTGCTGCAACTCAAGAAGTTCCCCGACATACCCGTCTCCACTCGAGAGGAAGCACGAGAGTCCCGCCCACATCCAGAGGAGACCCGTTTCCGACTCCTAGTTCGAGAGGAGGGATCCTTTCCCTGCGTGGTCGGGGAAAGAATTCCCCGCGTTCCCGTCGCATCTCAAGAGGAGGCCCTCTCCACAGGAAAGGCGAGAGGAACTCCAGGGTCGTGCCACCATTCCCAGAGTCCCCCAGATGTCTCAGTCCATTCCAGGGAAACCAGTTTTCCCTGCACTGCCTCGACTTTGAAGCCGAGGATCCACTCACACCACGGTGGCACGTGGGACAGCCCTGTGGGAAAGCCTCGTGGGAAAGCCTCGTGGGAAAGCCTCGAGGGAAAGCCACAGATCCCTTGATCCACGCGAAGGGAAGCGCAACCCTGCTGCTACAGCTAGGGAGGAAAGCGCCACGTGCATGCCCCCACTCGAGACGAGGACTGACTCCCCTGGGGAGACTCCAGAAGTACCCCAAGATGCATGTCAGCACTGGAGAGGAATCCTCAGGTTCCGGCACCGACTCCACACAAGGTCTTAGGCCCGGCATCGACGGGAGAGGAATCCCGAGAGGCCCCCGAGCAACTCGCATGGGGTCTGGCCTTTCCTGAGGCCACCAGAGCGGGTCCCTGAGGTCCCCGTCGTAAGTCGAGAGCACCTGCCGCAACTCGAGAGAATCCAGGAGGTTCTCCCCTCCAGGCGAGATGAGGCCCATTTCCGCTGAGGCGTCTCGGAGGCTAATCACATCCTAACCTCTGGAACTTCCAAAGGGTCCTTCACACCCTTGCTGCAACTCAAGAAGTTCCCCGACTTACCCGGCTCCACTCGAAAGGAAGCACGAGACTCCGCCCACATCCAGAGGAGACCACGTTTGTGCCTCCTAAGCTCGAGAGGAGGGATCCTTTCCCTGCGTGGTCGGGAAAGAATTCCCGGCGTTCCCGTCGCATCTCAAGAGGAGGCACTCTCCACAGGAAAGGCGAGAGGAACTGCAGGGTCGTGCCACCATTCCCAGATTCCCGCAGATGTCTCAGTCCATTCCAGGGAAACCTGTTTTCCCGGCACTGCCTCGACTTTCAAGCCGATTTTCGACTCAAACCACGGTGGCACGTGGGACAGCCCTGTGGGAAAGCCTCGTGGGAAAGCCTCGTGGAAAACTCGAGGGAAAGCCACAGATCCCTTGATCCACGCGAAGGGATGCGTGACCCTGCTGCTACAGCTAGGGAGGAAAGCGCACGTGCATGCCCCCACACGAGACGAGGTCTGATTCCCCTGGGGAGACTCCAGAAGTTCCCCAAGATCCATGTCAGCACTGGAGAGAAATCCTCAGGTTCCCGGCACCGACTACACACAAGGCCTTATGCTCCGGCATCGATGGGAGTGGAATCCCGAGAGGCCCCCGAGCAACTCGCATGGGCACTGGCCTTTCCTGAGGCCACCAGAGTGCGTCCCTGAAGTCCCCGTCGTAAGTTGAGAGCACCTGCCGCAACTCGAGAAAATCCAGGAAGTTCTCCCCTCCAGGCGAGGTGAGGCTCACTTCTACTGAGGCATCTCGAGGCTAATCACACCTAAACCTCTGGAACTTCCAAAGGGTCCTTCACACCCTTGCTGCAACTCAAGAAGTTCCTCGACATACCCATCTCCACTCGAGAGGAAGACGAGCGTCCCGCCTACATCCAGAAGGAGCCCCTTTTCCGCCTCATAGCTCGAAGACAAGGGATCCTTTCCTTGCGTGGTCGGGAAAGAATTCCCGGCGTTCCCGTCGGCATCTCAAGAGGAGGCGCTCTCCACAGGAAAGGCGAGAGGACTCCAAGGGTCGTGTCCACCATTCCCAGAGTCCCCCAGATGTCTCAGTCCTTTTCCAGGGAAAGCTGGTTTTCCCTGCACTGCCTCGACTTTCAAGCCGAGGATCAACTCACACCACGGTGGCACGTGGGACAGCCCTGTGGGAAAGCCTCCCGAAAGCTGAGGGAAAGATCTTGGTCAAGGGAAGCGCAACACTGCTGCTACAGCTTGGGAGGAAAGCGCACGTGCATGGCCCCAATCGAGATGAGGACTGACTCCCCTGTGGAGACTACAGAAGTACCCCAAGATCCATGTCAGCACTGGAGAGGAATCCTCAGTTCGGCCACCGACTCCACACAAGGTCTTAGGCCCCCGGCATCGACGGGAGAGGAATCCCGAGAGTCCCCCGAGCAACTCGCATGCGGACTGGACTTTCCTGAGGCCACCAGAGCGGGTCCCTGAGGTCCCTGGCGTAAGTCGAGAGCACCTGCCGCAACTCGAGAAAATGCAGGAGGTTCTACCCTCCAGGCGAAATGAGGCCCATTTCCGCTGAGGCGTCTGGAGGCTAATCACATCTGACATCTGGAACTTCCAAAGGGTCCTTCACACTCTTGCTGCCAACTCAAGAAGTTCCCCGACATACCCGTCTCCACTTGAGAGGAAGCACGAGAGTCCCCCCACATCCAGAGGAGACCCGTTTCCGACTCCTAGCTCGGGAGAGGGGATCCTTTCTCTGTGTGTGGGGAAAGAATTCCCCGCGTTCCCGTCGCATGTCAAGAGGAGGCGCTCTCCACAGGAGAGGCGAGAGGAACTCCAGGGTCGTGCCACCATTCCCAGCGTCCCCCAGATGTCTCAGTCCATTCCAGGGAAACCTGTTTCCCTGCACTGCCTCGACTTTGAAGCCGAGGATCCAATCCACTTTCAAACGACAATGGTGGCATCGTGCGGCACTTGCCCTGTGGGAAAGCTCGGGAAAAGCCCCCAACAGATCCCCCTTGATATACGGCGAATGGGAAAAGCCGTGGACACTGAGGCTTTCCCGTACAGCTTTGCGGGAGGAAAGCGAACCGTCGGCCCATGCCGCCCCACCTCGAGGACCGAGGAACCCTTGGACTCCCCCTTCGGGGAGACTCCCAGAATATCCCCCAAGATCCAAATGTTTCAGCAAACTGGGGGGAGGAAAGAATTCCTCAGGTTTTCCGCACCGCGGGACTCCAACCAACTAGATCCTTTTAAGCCCCGGCAATCGAGGGGAGAAAAGGAAAATCCCCAAGAGGGCCCCCGATGCCAAAAAAACTCGCAAAATGGGGAACTGGGCCTTTTCCCTGAGGCCACCCAGAGCGAAGGTTTCCCCTGGGTCCCCCCCGTCCGTAAGTCGAGAGCGACCGTGCCCGCACTCGAGAAATTCCCAGGAAGGTTCTTCCCCCCCTCCATTCGAGATGAGGCCCATTTTCCGCTGGAAGGCGTCTCGAGGCTAATCCAAACACCTAAACTCTGAAACTTCGAAAAGGGGTTCCCCTTCAACACCCTTGGCTGCCAACCTCAAAGAAAAGTTTTTCCCACCGATCAATACCCGTCTCCCGCCCCACTCGAGAGGAAAGCACGAGAGTCCCCGCCCCCAACAATCCCAGAAAGGGAGCCTTGGTTTTCCCCCGCCTCCTAGCCTCTGAGAGGGGGATCCTTTTTCCCTGCGGTGGTTTCGGAAAAGAAATTTACCCGGCGTTCCCGTCCCGCAATCTCAAGAATGAGGCCGCTCCTCCCACAGGAAAAAAAGCCGAAGAGGAACTCCAATGTCGAAGCACCAATATTTCACCAGGAGGTCCGCCCCACCAAAGAATGTACTCAGTCCATTTCCCCAGGGAAACCCTGTTTTTCCCCCCTGCAACGTTTTTTTTCGACTTTCATTGCCGAGGAAAACGACCTTCCACAATGGCGAACAGGCAGGTCACACGGTGGCACGTGGGGAACAAGTCCCCTGTGGGAAAAGCCCTCCGTGAGGAAAGCCATCCGTGGGTAAAGCCCTCGAGAGGAAAGCCCCACAGATCCCTTGAAATGCCCAGCTCGAAGGAAAAAAGCGTGAACAACTGCTTTGCTTACAGCTTCGGGAAAGGAGAAAAAGCGCACAGTGCATCGCCCCCCCCACCTCCGAGACGAAGGAACCTGAAGTTTACCACCCCTTGGGGAAGACCCCCCCCTCCCCAGAAAAGTAACCCCAAGATCCCATGGTCAGCAACTGGGAGAAGGGATCCTTCAAGCTGT
>NW_017204576.1:0-5608 GCF_001704415.2 Capra hircus | reverse complement strand
GCAGGGGAGAACCTCCTGGATTTCCTAGCGTTGCGGCATGTGCTCTTGACTTACGACGGGGACCTCAGGGCCCCGCTTTGGTGGCCTCAGGAAAGGCCAGTCCCCATGCGAGTTGCTCGGGGGCCTCTCAGGTTTCCTCTCCCGTCAATTGCCGGGGCCTAAGACCTTGTGTGGAGTCGGGGCCGGAACCTGAGGATTCCTCTCCAGTGCTGACATGTATCTTGGGGGCTTCTGTGTCTCCCCCAGGGGAGTCAGTGCTCATCTCTAGTGGGGCATGCATGTGCGCTTTCCTCCGAGCTGTAGCAGCAGTGTCACACTTCCCTTCGCGTGGATCAAGGGATCAGGTCTTTCCTCGAGGCTTTCCGATGAGGCTTTCCCACGAGGCTTTCCCACAGGGCTGTCCCACGTACCACCGTGGTGTGAGTCGATCCTCGGCTTGAACGTCGAGGCAGTGCAGGGAAAAGAGGTTTCCCTGGAATGGACTGAGACATCTGGGGACTCTGGGAATGGTGGCACGACCCTGGAGTTCCTC
The DNA here is from genome assembly GCF_001704415.2 of Capra hircus. Taxonomy (NCBI): domain Eukaryota; kingdom Metazoa; phylum Chordata; class Mammalia; order Artiodactyla; family Bovidae; genus Capra; species Capra hircus. Next base: position 5,076 of record NW_017204576.1, on the reverse strand, counting down.
TCGCCTTTCCTGTGGAGAGCGCCTCCTCTTGAGATGCGACGAGAACGCCGGGAATTCTTTCCCGAACACGCAGGGAAAGGATCCCTCCTCTCGAGCTATGAGGAGGAAACGGGGCTCCTCTGGATGTGGGTGGGACTCTCGTGCTTCCTCTGGAGTGGAGACGGTATGTCGGGGAACTTCTTGAGTTGCAGCAAGGGTGTGAAGGACCCTTTGGAAGTTCCAGAGGTTAGGTGTGATTAGACACGAGACGCCTCAGCGGAAATGGGCCTCATCTCGCCTGGAGGGGAGAACCTCCTGAATTTCCTCGAGTTGCGGCAGGTGCTCTCGCCTTATGATGGGGACCTCCGGGCCGCTCTGGTGGCCTCAGGAAAGGCCAGTCCCCATGCGAGTTGTTCGGGGCCTCTCGGGATTCCTCTCCTTTCGATGCCGGGCCAAAGACCTTGTGTGGAGACGGTGCCGGAACCTGAGGATTAATCTCCAGTGCCGACATGGATCTTGGGGTATTTCTGGAGTCTCCCCAGGGGAGTCAGTCCTCGTCTCCAGTGGGGGCATGCACGTGCGCTTTCCTCCCGAGGTGTAGCAGCAGTGTCACGCTTCCATAGGCGTGGATCAAGGGATCTGTGACTTTCGCTTGAGGCTTTCCCACGAGCATTTCCCACGAGGCTGTCACACAGGGCTGTCCCATGTGCCAACGTGGTGTGAGTCGATCCTCGGCTTGAAAGTCAAGGCAGTGCAGGGAAAACAGGTTTCCCTGGAATGGACTAAGACATCTGGGGGACTCTGGGAATGGTGGCACGACCCTGGAGTTCCTCTCGCCTTTCCTATGGAGAGCGCCTCCTCTTGAGATTCGACGGGAACGCCCGGAATTCTTTCCCAACCACACAGGGAAAGGATCCCTCCTCTCGAGCTAGGAGGCGGAAAAGTGGCTCCTCTAGATGTGGGTGGGACTCTCCTGCTTCCTCTCGAGTGGAGACGGATATGTCGGGAATTTCTTGAGTTGAAGCAAGGGTGTGAAGGACCCTTTGGAAGTTCCAGAGGTTAGGTGTGATTAGACTCGAGACGCATCAGGGAAAAGGGCCTCTTCTCGCCTGGAGGGGAGAACCTCCTGGAGTTTCTCGAGTTGCGGCAGGTGCTCTCGACTTACGACGGGGACCTCAAGGACCCGCTCTGGTGGACTCAGGAAAGGCCAGTCCCCATGCGAATTGCTCGTAGGCCTCTCGGGATTCCTCCCATCAATGCCGGGCCTAAGATCTTGTGTGGAGTCGGTGTCGGAACCTGAGGATTCCTCTCCCGTGCCGACATGGATCCTGGGGTACTTCTGGAGTCTCCCCAGGGGAGTCAGTCCTCGTCGCAGTGGGGGCATGCACGTGCGCTTTCCTCCCGAGCTATAGCAGAAGTGTCACGCTTCCCTTCGCATGGAACAAGTTATCTGTGGCTTTCGCTTGAGGGTTTCCAACGAGGCTTTCCCACGAGGCTTTCCCAGGAGGCTTTCCACGAGCGTTTCCCACAGGGCTGTCCACGTGCCACAGTGGTGTAAGTCGATCCTCGGCTTGAAAGTCGAGGCAGTGCAGGGAAAACAGGTTTCCCTGGAATGGACTGAGACATCTGGGGGACTCTGGAATGGTGGCACGATCCTGGAGTTACTCTCGCCTTTCCTGTGGAGAGCGCCTTCTCTTGAGATGCGACGGGAACGCAGGAAATTCTTTCCCCACCACGCAGGGAAAGGATCCCTCCTCTCGAGCTAGGAGGCGGAAACGGGTCTCCTCTGGATATTGGCGGAACTCTCGTGCTTCCTCTCGAGTGGAGACGGGTATGTCGGGGAACTTCTTGAGTTGCAGCAAGGGTGTGAAGGACCCTTTGGAAGTTCCAGAGGTTAGGTGTGATTAGCCACGAGACGCCTCAGCACAAATGGGCCCAATCTCGCCTGGAGGGGAGAACCTCCTCGATTTTCTCGAGTTGCGGAGGGGTTCTCGACTTTCGACGGGGACCTCAGGGACCCGCTCTGATGGCCTCAGGAAAGGCCAGTCCCCATGCAAGTTGCTCGGGGGCCTCTCGGATTCCTCTCCCGTCGATGCCGGGGCCTAAGATCTTGTGTGGAGTCGGTGCCGGAACTGAGCATTCCTCTCCAGTGCTGAGATGGATCTTGGGGTAGTTCTGGAGTCACCCAGGGAGTCAGTCCTCGTCTCGAGTGGGGGCATGCACGTGCGCTTTCCTTCCGAGCTGTAGCAACAGTGTCCCGCTTCCCTTCGCGTGGATCAAGGGATCTGTGGCGTTCCTCGAGGCTTACCCTAGAGGCTTTCCACAAGGCTTTCCCACAGGGCTGTCCCACGTGCCACCGTTGTGTGAGTTGATCCTCGGCTTGAAAGTCAGGGCAGTGCAGGGAAAACAGGTTTCCCTGGAATGGACTGAGACATCTGGGGGACTCTGGGAATGGTGGCAGGACCCTGGAGTTCTTCTTGCCTTTCCTGTGGAGATCGCCTCCACTTGAGATGCGACGGGAACGCCGGGAATTCTTTCCAAACCACGCAGGGAAAGGATCCCTCCTCTCGAGCTAGGAGGCGGAATCGGGGCTCCTCTGGATATGGGCGGGACTCTCGTGCTTCCTCTCGAGCGGAGACGGGGTATATCGGGGAACTTCTTGAGTTGCAGCAAGGGTGTGAAGGACCCTTTGGAAGTTCCACAGGTTAGTTGTGATTAGCCTCGGACGCCTCAGTGGAAATGGGCCTCATCTCGCATGGACGGCTGATCTCCTGGATTTTTCTCGAGTTTTGGAAGTGCTCTCGACTTACGATGGGGGGACCCGCTCTGGTGGCCTCAGGAAAGGCCAGTCCCCATGCGAGTTGCTCGGGGGCCTCTCGGGATTCCTCTCCCTTCCATGCCGGGGACTAACACCTTGTGTGGAGTCAGTACCGGAACGTGAGGATTCCTCTCCAGTGCTGTCATGGATCTTGGGGTACTTCTGGAGTCTCCCAGGTGAGTCAGTCCACGTCTCGAGTGGGGGCATACAGGTGCGCTTTCCTCCTGAGCTGTAGCAGCAGTGTCACTCTTCCCTTCGCGTGGATCAAATGATCTGTGGCTTTCCCTCGAGGCTTTCCCACAGGGCTGTCCGACGTGCCACCGTGTTGTGAGTCGATCCTCGGCTTGAAATTCGAGGCAGTGCAGGGAAAACAGGTTTCCCTGGAATGGACTGAGTCATCTGGGGGACTCTGGGAATGGTGGCACGACCCTGGAGTTCCTCTCGCCTTTCCTGTGGAGAGCGCATCCTCTTGAGATGCGACGGGAATGCCGGGAATTCTTTCCGACCACGCAGGGAAAGGATCCCTCCTGTCGAGGTATGAGGCGGAAACGGGGTTCCTCTGGATGTGGGCGGGACTCTCGTGCTTCCTTTCCGTGGAGACGGGTATGTCGGGAAACTTCTTGAGTTGCAGCAAGGGTGTGAAGGACCCTTTGGAAGTTCTAGAGGCTCTCGGTGTTATTAGCCTCGAGACGCCTCAACAGAAATGGGCCTCATCTCGCCTGGAGGGGAACCTCCTGGATTTTCTCGAGATGCGGCAGGTGCTCTCGACTTAAGAGGGACCTCAGGGACGCATTCTGGTGGCCTCAGGAAAGGCCATTCCCCATGCGAGTTTCTCCGGGCATCACGGGATTCCTGTCCAGTCGATGCGGGGCCTAGGACCTTGTGTAGTCGGTGCCTGCTCCTGAGGCTTCCTCTCCAGTACTGACATGAACCTTGGGATACTTCTGGAGTCTCCCCAGGGGAGTCGGTCCTTGTCTCGAGTGGGGGCTTGCACGTGCGCTTTCCTCCCGAGCTGCAGCATCAGTGTCACGCTTCCATTCGCGTGGATCAAGAGATCAGTGGCTTTCCTTCAAGGCTTTCCCACGAGGCTTTCCCATGAGGCTTTGCCACATGGCTGTCCCACGTGCCACCGTGGTGTGAGTCGATCCTCGGCTTGAAAGTCGAGGCAGTGCAGGGAAAACAGGTTTCCCTGGAATGGACTGAGACATCTGGGGACTAGGGAATGGTGGCACGACCCTGGAGTTCCTCTCGCCTTTCCTGTGGAGAGCGCCTGCTCATGAGTTGCGACGGGAACGCCGGGAATTCTTTCCCGAACACGCAGTGAAAGGATCCCTTCTCTCGAGCTAGGAGCGGAAACGGGGCTCCTCTGGATGAGGGCGGGTCTCTCGTGCTTCCTGTCGAGTGGAGACGGGTATGTCGGGGAACTTCTTGAGTTGCAGCAAGGGTGTGAAGGACCCTTTGGAAGTTCCAGAGGTTAGGTGTGATTAGCCTCGAGACGCCTCAGCGGTAATGGGCCTCATCTCGTCTGGAGGGGAGAACCTCCTGGATTTTCTCGAGTTGCAGCAGGTGCTCTCGACTTACGACGGGGACCTCAGGACGCTGTGCTGGCCTCAGGGAAGGCCAGGGCCCATGCGAGTAGCTCGGGGGCCTCTCAGGATTCCTCTCCCGTCGATGCCGGGGCCTAAGACCTTGTGTGGAGTCGGTGCCGGAACCTGAGGATTCCTCTCCAGTGCTGACATGGATCTTGAGGTACTTCTGGAGTCTTCCCAGGGGGAGTCAGTCCTCGTCTCGAGTGGGGGCATGCACGGGCGCTTTCCTCTCCAACTGTAGCAGCAGTGTCACATTTCCCTTCGCGTGGATCAAGGGATCTGTGGCTTTCCCTCGAGGCTTTCCCACGAGGCTTTTCACGAGGCTTTCCCATAGGGTTGTCCCACGTGACACCGTGGTGTGAGTGGATCCTCATCTTGAAGGTCGAGCAGTGCAGGAGAAACAGGTTGCCAGGAATGGACTGAGACATCTGGGGGACTCTGGGAATGGTGGCACGACCCTGGAGTTCCTCTCGCCTTTCTTGTGGGAGAGCGCCTCCTCTTGAGATGCGACGGTAACGCCGGGAATTCTTTCCAGACCACGCAGTGAAAGGATCCCACCTCTCGAGCTAGGAGGCGGAAACGGGGTGGCACGACCCTGGAGTTCCTCTCGCCTTTCTTGTGAGGAGCGCCTCCTCTTGAGATGCGACGGTAACGCCGGAATTCTTTCCAGACCACGCAGTGAAAGGATCC
>NW_017204575.1:0-5608 GCF_001704415.2 Capra hircus | reverse complement strand
TCCCCATGAGAGTTGCTGTGGGGGCTCCGGGATTCCTTTCCCGTCGATGCCAGGGCCTCAGACCTTGTGGTGGAGTCGGTGTCGGATCCTGAGTATTCCTCTCCAGTGCTGACATGCATCTTGGGGTACTTCTGGAGTCTCCCCAGGGGAGTCAGTCCTCGTCTCGAGTGGGGCATGCACGTGCGCTTTCCTCCCGTGCTGTAGCAGCAGTGTCACGCCTTCCCTTCGCGAAGATCAGGGATCAGGGGCTTTCCCTCGAGGCTTTCCCACGAGGCTTTCCCACGAAGCTTTCCCACAGGCTGCTCCACGTGCCACCGTGGTGTGAGTCGATCGTCGGCTTGAAAGTCGAGGCAGTGCAGGGAACACAGGCTTCCCTGGAATGGACTGAGACATCTGGGGGACTCTGGGAATGGTGGCACGACCCTGGAGTTCCTCTCACCTTTCCTGTGGAGAGCACCTCCTCTTGAGATGCGACGGGAACTCGGGAGATCTTTCCCGACCACGCGCAGGGAAAGGATCCCTCCTCTCGAGCTAGGAGGGGGAAACGGGGATCCTCCTGATGTAGGCGGGACTCTCGTTCTTAACCTCGAGTGGAGACTGGTATGTCAGGGAACTTCTTGAGTTGAAGCAAGGGTGTGAAGGTCCCTTTGGAAGTTCCAGAGGTTAGGGTGGTTTAGCCTCGAGACGCCTCAGCGGAAATGGGCCTCATCTCGCCTGCAGTGGAGAACCTCCTGGATTTTCTCGAGTTGCGGCAGGTGCTCTCGACTTACGACGGGGACTCAGGGACCCGCTCTGGTGGCCTCAGGAAAGGCCAGTCCCCATGCGAGTTGCTCGGGGCCTCTCGGGATTCCTCTCCGTCGATGCCGGTGCCTAAGACCTTGTGTGGAGACGATGCCGGAACCTGATGATTCCTCTCCAGTGCCGACGTGGATCTTGGGGTACTTCTGGAGTCTCCCCAGGGAGTCAGTCCTCGTCTCGAGTGGGGGACATAGGTGCGATTTCCTCCTGAACTGTAGCAGCAGTGTCACGCTTCCCTTCGCGTGGATTAAGGGATCTGTGGCTTTCCCTCGAGGCTTTCCCACAGGGTCCCACTTGCCACCGTGTGTGAGTCGATCCTTGGCTTGAAAGTCGAGGCAGTGCAGGGAAAACAGGTTTCACTGGAATGGACTGAGACATCTTGGTGGACTCTTCGGGAACGGTGGCGCGGACCCTGGAGTTCCTGTCGCCTTTCCTGGTTGGAGAGCGCCTCCTCTTGAGATGCGACAGGAACGCCCAGGAATTCTTTCCCGACCACGCAGTGGAAAGATCCCTCCTCTCCGAGCTAGGAGGCGGAAACAGGGCTCCTCTGGATGTGGGCGGGACTCTCGTGCTTCCTCTCCGAGCTGGAGACGGGTATGTCGGGGAACTTCTTGAGTTGCAGCAAGGGTGTGAAGGACCCTTTGGAAGTTCCAGAGGTTAGGTGTGATTAGCCTCGAGATGCGCTCAGCGGAAATGGGCCTCATCTCGCCTGGAGGGAGAACCTCCTGGATTGTCTCGAGTTGCGGCAGGTGCTCTCGACTTACGACGGGGACCTCAGGGAACCGCTCTGGTGGCCTCAGGAAAGGCCAGTCCCATGTGAGTGTTTAGAGGGCCTCTCGGGATTCTTCTCCTGTCGATGCCGGCGGCCACAACCTTGTGAGGAGTCGGAGCCAGAGCCTGAGGATTCTTCTCCAGTGCTGATATGGATCTTGGGGAACTTCTGGAGTCTCCCCAGGGGAGTCAGTCCTCGTCTCGAGTGGGGGCATGCACGTGCACTTTCCTCCCGAGCTGTAGCAGCAGTTTCGCGCTTCCCTTCGCGTGGATCAAGGGATCTGTGGCTTTCCCTCGAGGCTTTCCCCCGAGGCTTTCCCACGAGGCTTTCCCACAGGGCTGTCCACGTGCCACCGTGGTGTGAGTCGATCCTCGGCTTGAAAGTGGAGGCAGTGCAGGGAAAACAGGTTTCCCTGGAATGGACTGAGACATCTGGGGGACTCTGGGAATGGTGGCACGACCCTGGAGTTCCTCTCGCCTTTCCTGTGGATAGTGCCTGCACTTGAGATGCGACGGGAACGCCAGGGAATTCTTTCCCGACCACGCAGGGAAAGGATCCCTCCTCTCGAGCTAGGAGGCGGAAATGGGGCTCTTCTGGATGTGGGCGGACTTTCGTGCTTCCTCTCGAGTGGAGACTGGGTATGTCGGGAACTTCTTGAGTTGCAGCAAGGGTGTGAAGGACCCTTTGGAAGTTCCAGAGGTTAGGTGTGATTAGCCTCGAGACGCCTCAGCGGAAAATGGGCGTCATCTCGCCTGGAGGGCGAGAACCTCCTGGATTTTCTCGAGTTGCGTCAGGTGCTCTCGACTTACGACGGGGACCTCAGGACCCGCTCTGGTGGCCCCCAAGAAAGGCCAATCCCCATGCGAGTTGCTCTGGGGCCTCTCGGGATTCCTCTCCCGTCGATGCCGGGGCCTAAGACCTTGTGTGGAGTCGGTGCCAGAACCTGAGGATTCCTCTCCAGTGCTGACATGGATCCTTGGGTTACTTCTGGAGTCTCGCCAGGGGAGTCAGACCTCGTTTCGAGTGGGGCATGCACGTGCGCTTTCCTCCGGAGCTGTAGCAGCAGTATCACGCTTCCCTTTGCATGGATCAAGGGATCTGTAGCTTCCCTCGAGGCTTTCCCACTAGGCCTTCCCATGAGGCTTTCCCACAGGGCTGTCCCACGTGCCACCGTGGTGTGAGTCGATCCTCGGCTTGAAAGTCGAGGCAGTGCAGGGAAAACAGGTTTCCCTGGAATGGACTGAGAAATCTGGGGGACTCTGGGAATGGTGGCACGACCCTGGAGTTCCTCTCGCCTTTCCTGTGGAGAGCGCCTCCTCTTGAGATGCGACGGGAACGCCGGGATTCTTTCCCAAACACGCAGGGAAAGGATCCCCCCTGTCGAGCTAGGAGGCGGAAACGGGGGCTCCTCTGGATGTGGGCGCGTCTCTCGTGCTTCCTCTCGAGTGGAGACGGGTATGTCGGGGAACTTCTTGAGTTGCAGCAACGGTGTGAAGGACCCTTTGGAAGTTCCAGAAGTTTGGTGTGATTAGCCTCGAGAGGTCTCAGCGGAAATGGGCCTCCTCTCGCCTGGAGGGGAGAACCTCCTGGATTTTCTCGAGTTGCGGCCGGTGCTCTCGACTTACGACGGGGACCTCAGGGACCCGCTCTGGTGGCCTCAGGAAAGGCCAGTCCCCAGGAGAGTTGCTTGGGGGGCTCTCGGGATTCCTCTGCCGTCAATGTCGGTACCTAAGACCTTGTGTGGAGTCGGTGCCGGAACCTGAGGATTCCTCTCCAGTGCTGACATGGACCTTTGGGGTACTTCTGGGGTCTCCCCAGGGGAGTCATTCCTCGTCTCGATGGGGGACATGCACGTGCGCTTTCCTGCCGAGCTGTTGCAGCAGTGTCACGATTCCCTTCGCGTGGATCAAGGGATCTGTGGCTTTCCCTAGAGCTTTCCCACTAGGCCCTTCCCACGAGGCTTTCCCACAGGGCTGTCCCACGTGCCACCGTGGTGTGAGTTGATCCTCGGCTTGAAAGTGGAGGCAGTGCAGGGAAAACAGGTTTCCCTGGAATGGACTGAGACATCTGGGGGACTCTGGGAATGGTGGCACGACCCTGGAGTTCCTCTCGCCTTTCCTGTGGATAGTGCCTGCACTTGAGATGCGACGGGAACGCCAGGATTTCTTTCCCGACCACGCAGGGAAAGGATCCCTCCTCTCGAGCTAGGAGGCGGAAATGGGGCTCTTCTGGATGTGGGAGGGACTTTCGTGCTTCCTCTAGAGTGGAGACGGGTATGTCGGGGAACTTCTTGAGTTGCAGCAATGGTGTGAAGGACCCTTTGGAAGTTCCAGAGGTTAGGTGTGATTATCCTCCAGACGCCTCAGCGTAAATGGGCCTCATCTCGCCTGGAGGGGAGAACCTCCTGGATTTTTCTCGAGTTGCGGCAGGTGCTCTCGACTTACGACAGGGACCTCAGGGACCCGCTCTGGTGGCCTCAAGAAATGCCAGTCCCCATGAGAGTTGCTGTGGGGCCTCTCGGGATTCCTTTCCCGTCGATGCCAGGGCCTCAGACCTTGTGTGGAGTCGGTGTCGGATCCTGAGTATTCCTCTCCAGTGCTGACATGCATCTTGGGGGTACTTCTGGAGTCTCCCCAGGGGAGTCAGTCCTCGTCTCGAGTGGGGGCATGCACGTGCGCTTTCCTCCCGTGCTGTAGCAGCAGTGTCACGCTTCCCTTTGCGAAGATCAGGGGATCAGGGGCTTTCCCTCGAGGCTTTCCCACGAGGCTTTCCCACGAAGCTTTCCCACAGGGGCTGGCTCCACGTGCCACCGTGGTGTGAGTCGATCGTATCGGGCTTGAAAGTCGAGGCAGTGCAGGGAACACAGGCTTCCCTGGAATGGACTGAGACATCTGGAGGGACTACTGGGAATGGTGGCACGACCCTGGAGCTTCCTCTCACCTTTCCTGTGGAGAGCACCTCCTCTTGAGATGCGACGGGGAATCTCGGGGAGATCTTTCCCGACCACGCCAGGGAAAGGATCCCTCCTCTCGAAGCTAGGAAGGGGGAAACGGGATCCTCCTGATGTAGGCGGGACTCTCGTTCTTAACCTCGAGTGAGAGACTGGTATGTCGGGAACTTCTTGAGTTGAAGCAAGGGTGTGAAGGTCCCTTTGGAAGTTCCAGAGGTTAGGTGTGTTTAGCCTCGAGACGCCTCAGCGGAAATGGGCCTCATCTCGCCTGCAGTGGAGAACCTCCTGGATTTTCTCGAGTTGCGGCAGGTGCTCTCGACTTACGACGGGGACTCAGGGACCCGCTCTGGTGGCCTCAGGAAAGGCCAGTCCCCATGCGAGTTGCTCGGGGGCCTCTCGGATTCCTCTCCCGTCCGATGCCGGTGCCTAAGACCTTGTGTGGAGACGATGCCGGAACCTGATGATTCCTCTCCAGTGCCGACGTGGATCTTGGGGGTACTTCTGGAGTCTCCCCAGGGGAGTCAGTCCTCGTCTCGAGTGGGGACATAGGTGCGATTTCCTCCCTGAACTGTAGCAGCAGTGTCACGCTTCCTTCGCGTGGATTAAGGGATCTGTGGCTTTCCCTCGAGGCTTTCCCACAGGGCTGTCCCACTTGCCACCGTGGTTGAGTCGATCCTTGGCTTGAAAGTCGAGGCAGTGCAGGGAAAACAGGTTTCACTGGAATGGACTGAGACATCTTGGGGACTCTGGAAACGGTGGCGCGACCCTGGAGTTCCTGTCGCCTTTCCTGTGGAGAGCGCCTCCTTCTTGAGATGCGACAGGAACGCCAGGAATTCTTTCCCGACACGCAGGGAAAGATCCCTCCTCTCGAGCTAGGAGCGGAAACAGGGCTCCTCTGGATGTGGCGCGGGACTCTCGTGCTTCCTCTCGAGTGGAGACGGTATGTCGGGGAACTTCTTGAGTTGCAGCAAGGGTGTGAAGGACCCTTTGGAAGTTCCAGAGGTTAGGTGTGATTAGCCTCGAGATGCCTCAGCGGAAATGGGCTCATCTCGCCTGGAGGGGAGAACCTCCTGGATTGTCTCGAGTTG
>NW_017204574.1:0-5608 GCF_001704415.2 Capra hircus | reverse complement strand
GACTTACGACGGGTACCTCAGGGACGCCGCTCTGTTTGGCCTCAGGAAAGGCCAGTCCCCATGCGAGTTGCTCGGGGGCCCTCTCGGTATTCGCTCTCCGTCGGTGCCGGGCCTAAGATCTTGTGTGGAGTCGGTGCCGGAACCTGAGCATTCCTCTCAGTGCTGACATGGATCTGGGGTATTTCTGGAGTCTCCTCAGTGGAGTCAGACCTTGTCTCGAGTGGGGGCATGCACGTGCACTTTCCTCCCCGAGCTGTAGCAGCAGTGTCACGCTTCCCTTCGCGTGGATCAAGGGATCAGGGGCTTTCCCTCGAGGCTCCCACGAGGCTTTCCCACGAGGCTTCCCCCACAGGGCTGTCCCACGTGTGCCACCGTGGTGTGAGTCGATCCTCGGCTTGAAAGTGGAGCAGTGCAGGGAAAACTGGTTTCCCTGGAATTGACTGAGACATCTGGGGGACTCTGGGAATGGTGGCATGACCCTGGAGTTCTCTCGCCTTTCCTGTGGAGAGCGCCTCCTCTTGAGATGCGACGGGAACGCCGGGAATTCTTTCCCGAGAACACAGGGAAAGGATCCCTCCTCTCGAGCAGGAGGCGTAAACGGGGCTCCTCTGATTGTGGGCGGGACTCTCGTGCTTCCTCTCGAGTGGAGACGGGTATGTCGGGGATCTTCTTGAGTGGCAGCAAGGGTGTGAAGGACCCTTTGGAAGTTCCAGAGGTTAGGTGTGATTAGCCTCGAGACGCCTCAGCGGAAATGGGCCTCATCTCGCCTGGAGGGGAGAACCTCCTGGATGTTCTCGAGTTGCGGCAGGTGCTCTCGACTTACGACGGGGACCTCAGGGACCCGCTCTGGTGGCTTCAGGAAAGGCCAATCCTCATGCGAGTTGCTCAGGGGCCTCTCAGGATTCCTCTCCCGTCGATGCCAGGGCCTAAGATCTTGTGTGGATTCGGTGCCGGAACCTGAGGATTCCTCTCCAGTGCTGACATGGATCTTCGGGTACTTCTGGAGTCTCCCAGGGGAGTCAGTCCTCGTCTCGAGTGGGGGCATGCACGTGCGCTTTCCTCCCGAGCTGTAGCAGCAGTGTCACGCTTCATTTCGCGTGGATCAAGGGATCTGTGGCTTTCCCTCGAAGCATTCCCACGAGGCTTTCCCACGAATCTTTCCCACAGGGCTCTCCCAAGTGCCACCGTGGTGTGAGTCGATCCTCGGATTGAAAGTCGAGGCAGTGCAGGGAAAACAGGTTTCCCTGGAATGCACTGAGATTCTGGGGGACTCTGGAATGGTGGCACGACCCTGGAGTTCCTCTCGCCTTTCCTGTGGAGAGCGCCTCCTCTTGAGATGCTATGGGAACGCCTGGAATTCTTTCCAGACCACGCAGGGAAAGGATCCCTCCTCTCCAGCTAGGAGGCGGACACGGGGCTCCTCTGGATGTGGGCGGGACTCTCGTGCTTCCTCTTTAATGGAGACGGGTATGTCAGGGAACTTCTTGAGTTGCAGCAATGGTGTGAAGGACCCTTTGGAAGTTCCAGAGGTTAGGTGTGATTAGCCTCAAGACGCCTCAGCGGAAATGGGCCTCATCTCGCCTGGATGGGAGAACCTCCTGGATTTTCTCGACTTGCGGTAGGTGCTCTCAACTTACGACGGGGACCTCAGGGATCCGCTCTGGTGGCCTCAGGAAAGGCCAGTCCCAATGCGAGTTACTCGGGGCTTCTTGGTATTCCTCTCCCGTCAATGCCGGGCCTAAGACCTTGTTTGGAGTCTGTGCCAAACCTGAGGATTCCTCTCCATTGCTGACATGGATCTTGGGGTACTTCTGGAGTCTACCCAGGGGAGTCAGTCCTCCTCTAAGTAGGGTCATGCACCGTGCGTTTTCCTCCCGAGCTGTAGCAGCAGTGTCACCCTTCCCTTCGCGTGGATCAAGGGATCGTGGCTTTCCCTCGAGGCCTCCTCACGAGGCTTTCCCATAAGGCTTTCCCATGAGGCTTTCCCACAGGGCTGTCCCACGTGCCACCGTGGTGTGAATCGATCCTCGGCTTGGAAAGACGAGGCAGTGCAGGGAAAAACAGGTTTTCCCTGGAATGGACTGAGATACCTGGGGACTCTGGGAATGGTGGCACGACCCTGGAGTTCCTCTCGCCTTTCCTGTGGAGAGCGGCCTCCTCTTGAGATGCGCCGGAACGCCGGGAATACTTGACCGAACACGCAGAGAAAAGATCCCTCCTCTCGAGCTAGGAGGCGGAACCGCTGCTCCTCTGGATGTGGGCGGGACTCTCGTCCTTCCTCTCGAGTGGAGACGGGTATGTCGGGAAATTTTTGAGTTGCAGCAAGGGTGTGAAGGACCCTTTGAAAGTTCCAGAGATGAGGTGTGTTTTGCCTCGAGACGCCTCAGGGGAAATGGGCCTCATCTCGCCTGGACGGGAGAACCTCCTGGATTTTCTCGAGTTGCGGCAGGTGCTCTCGACTTACGAAGGGGACCTCAGGGACACGCTCTGGTGGCCTCAGGAAAGGCCAGTCCCCATGCGTGTTGCTCTGTGGCCTCTCGGATTCCTCTCCCGTCGATGCCGGGGCTTAAGATCTTGTGTGGAGTCGGGGCCGGAACCTGAGGATTCCTCTCCAGTGCTGACATGGATTTTGGGGTATTTCTGGAGTCTCCCCAGGGGAGTCAGTCCTCGTCTCGAGTGGGGGCATTCACAGGCGATTTCCTCCCGAGCTGTAGCAGCAGTGTCACGCTTCCCTTCGCATGGATCAAGGGATCTGTGGCTTTTTCTCGAGGCTTTCCCACGAGGTTTTCCCACGAGGCTTTACCACAGGTCTGTCCCACGTGTCACCGTGGTGTGGGAAGATCCTCGGCTTGAAAGTCGAGGCAGTGCAGGGAAAACAGGTTTCCCTGGAATGGACTGAGACATCTGGGGGACTCTGGGAATGGTGGCACGACCCTGGAGTTCCTCTCGCCTTTCCTGTGGAGAGCGCCTCCTCTTGAGATGCGACGGGAATGCCGGGAATTCCTTCCCGACCACTCAGGGGAAGGATCCCTCCTCTCGAGCTATGAGGCGGAAACGGGGCTCCTCTTGATGTGGACGCCACTCTCGTGCTTCCCCTCGAGTGTAGACGGGTATGTCGTGGAATTTCTTGAGTTGCAGCAAGGGTGTGAAGGACCCTTTGGAAGTTCCAGAGATTAGGTGTGATTAGCCTCCAAACGACTCAGCGGAAATAGGCCTCATCTTGCCTGGAGGGTACAACCTCCTGGATTTTCTCGAGTGGCAGCAGGTGCTATCAACTTACGACGGGGACCTCAGGGACCCGCTCTGGTGGCCTCAGGAAAGGCCAGTCAACATGCTAGTTGCTCGGGGCCTTTCGGGTTTCCTCTCCCATCGATGCCGGGGCCTAAGATCTTCTGTGGTGTCGGTGCGGGAATCTGAGGTTTCCTCTCCAGTGCTGACATGGATCTTGGGGTACTTCTGGAGTCTCCCCAGGGGAGTCAATCCTCGTCTCGAATGGGGGCATGCAGGTGGGCTCTACTCCTGAGCTCCAGCTGCAGTGTCCAGCTTCCCTTCGCGTGGAGTAAGGGATCTGTGGCTTTCCCTCGAGGCTTTCCCACGAGGGTTTCCGAAGGGTTGTCCCACGTGCCACCGTTGTGTGAGTCGTTTCTAGGCTTGAAAGTCAAGGCAGTGCATGGAAAACAGCTTTCCGTGGAATGGACTGAGACATCTGGGGGACTCTGAATGGTGGCACGACCCTGGAGTTCCTCTCGCCTTTCCTGTGGAGAGCGGCTCCTCTTGAGATGCTATGGGAATGCCGGGAATTCTTTCCAGACCACGCAGGGAAAGGATCCCTGCTCTCCAGCTATGAGGCGGAAACGGGGCTCCTCTGGATGTGGGCGGGACTCTCGTGCTTCCTCTCCAGTGGAGACGGGTATATCGGGGAACTTCTTGAGTTGCAGAAAGGGTGTGAAGGACCCTTTGGAAGTTACAGAGGTTAGGTGTGATTAGCCTCGAGAAGCCTCAGCGGAAATGGGCCTCATCTCGCCTGGAGGGGAGAACCTCCTGGATTTTCTCGAGTTGCGGCAGGTGCTCTCGACTTAAGACGGGGACCTCAGGGACCCGCTCTGGTGGCCTCAGGAAAGGCCAGTCCCCATGCGAGTTGCTTGGGGTCCTCTCGGATTCCTCTCCCGTCGATGCCGGGCCTAAGACCTTGTGTGGAGTCGGTGCTGGAACCTGAGGATTCCTTTCCAGTGCTGACATGGATCTTGGGTACTTCTGGAGTCTCCCCAGGAATGTCATTCTGCATCTCGAGTGGGGGCATGCACATGCGATTTCCTCCCGAGCAGTAGCAGCAGTGTCACGCTTCCTTCGCGTGGATCAAGGGATCTGTGATTTCCCCCTGACGAGCTTTCCCGAGGCTTTTCCCACGAGGCTTTCCGACAGGGCTGTCCCACGTGCCACTGTGGTGTGAGTCGATCCTCGGCTTGAAAGTCGAGGCAGTGCAGGGAAAACAGGTTTTCCTGGAATGGACTGAGGCATCTCGGGGACTCTGGGAATGGTGGCACGACCCTGGAGTTCCTCTCGCCTTTTCTGTGGAGAGTGCCTCCTCTTGAGATGCGACGGGACCCCGGGAATTCTTTCCCGAACACGCAGGGAAAGGATCCCTGCTCTCGAGCTAGGAGTCGGAAACGGGGCTCCTCTGGATGTGGGCGAGACTCTCTGCTTCCCTCGATTGGAGACGGGTATGTCGGGGAACATCTTGAGTTGCAGCAAGGGTGTTAAGGACCCTTTGGAAATTCCAGATGTTAGATGTGATTAGCCTCGAGACGCGCCTCAGCGGAAATGGGCCTCATCTCGCCTGGAGGGGAGAACCTCCTGGATTTTCTCGAGTTGTGGCAGGTGCTCTCGACTTACGACGGGTACCTCAGGGACCCGCTCTGTTGGCCTCAGGAAAGGCCAGTCCCCATGCGAGTTGCTCGGGGCCTCTCGGTATTCCGCTCCCGTCGATGCCGGGGCCTAAGATCTTGTGTGGAGTCGGTGCCGGAACCTGAGCATTCCTCTCAGTGCTGACATGTATCTGGGGTATTTCTGGAGTCTCCCTCAGTGGAGTCAGACCTTGTCTCGAGTGGGGGCATGCACGTGCACTTTCCTCCCGAGCTGTAGCAGCAGTGTCACGCTTCCCTTCGCGTGGATCAAGGGATCAGGGGCTTTCCTCGAGGCTTCCCACGAGGCTTTCCCACAGGGCTGTCCCACGTGCCACCGTGGTGTGAGTCGATCCTCGCTTGAAAGTCGAGGCAGTGCAGGGAAAAACAGGTTTCGCCCTGGAATGGACTGAGACATCTGGGGGACTCTGGGAATGTGGCACGACCCTGGAGTTCCTCTCGCCCTTACTGTGGAGAGCGCTCCTCTTGAGATGCGACGGGAACGCCGGGAATTCTTTCCCGAGAACACAGGGAAAGGATCCTCCTCTCGAGCTAGGAGGCGGAAACGGGGCTCCTCTGATTGTGGGCGGACTCTCATGCTTCCTCTAGAGTGGAGACGGGTATGTAGGGGAACTTCTTGAGTTGCAGGCAAGGGTGTGAAGACCCTTTGGAAGTTCCAGAGGTTAGGTGTGATTAGCCTCGGACGC
>NW_017204573.1:0-5608 GCF_001704415.2 Capra hircus | reverse complement strand
TCTCCACAGGAAAGGCGAGGAACTCCAGGGTCGTGCCACCATTCCAGAGTCCCCAGATGTCTCAGTCCATTCAGGGAAACCTGTTTTCCCTGCACTGCCTCGACTTTCAAGCCGAGGATCGACTCACACCACGGAGGTACGTGGACAGCACTGTGGGAAAGCCTCGTGGGAATGCTCCTGGGAAAAGCCTCGTGGGCCTCCTGCGAAGCCTCGTAGGAAAGCTCGAGGGAAAGCCACAGATCCCTTGATCCACGCGAAGGGAAGCCTGACACTGCTGCTAAAGTTGGGAGGAAAGCACACGTGAATGCCCACTCGAGAGGAGGACTGACTCCCCTGGGGAGACTCCAGAAGTACCCAAGATCCATGTCAGCACTGGAGAGGAATCCTCAGGTTCAGGCACGTCTCCACACAAGGTCTTAGGCCCCGACATCGACGGGAGAGGAAACCTGAGAAGCCCCTGAGCAACTCGCATGGGGACTGGCATTTCCTGAGGCCACCAGAGCGGGTCCCTGAGGTCCCGGTCGTAAGTCGAGAGCACCTGCCGCAACTCGAAAAATCCAGGAGGTTCTCCCCTCCAGGGAGATGAGACCCTTTTCCGCTGAGGCGTCTCGAGGCTAATCACACCTAACCTCTCGAACTTCCAAAGGGTCGTTCACACCCTAGCTGCAACTCAAGTAGTTCCCTGACTTACCCGTCTCCACTCGAGAGGAAGGTCGAGAGTCCCGCCCACATCCAGAGGAGACCCGTTTCTGCCTCCTAGATCGAGAGGAGGGATCCTTTCCCTGCGTGTTCGGGATAGAATTCCCGCGTTCCCATCGCATCTCAAGAGGAGGCCCTCTCCACAAGAAAGGCGAGAGCAACTCCAGGGTCGTGCCACCATTCCCAGAGGCCCCAGATTTATCAGTCCATTCCAGGGAAACCTGTTTTTCCCTGGACTGCCTCGACTTTCAAGCCGAGGATCGACTCACACCACGGTGGCTCGTGGGACAGACCTGTGGGAAAGCCTCGTGGGAAATTCTCGTTGGAAAGTGTCGAGGGAAAGAAACAGATCCCTTGTTCCACGCGAAGGGAAGCGTGACACTGCTGCTAGAGCTCGGAAGCAAAGGGCACGTGCATGCCCCCACTCGAGACGAGGACTGACTCCCCTGGGAAGACTCCAGAAGTACCCAAGATCCATGTCAGCACTGCAGAGGAATCCTCAGGGTCCGGCACTGACTCCACACAAGTTCTTAGGCTCTAGCATCGACAGGAGAGGAATCCGAGAGGCCCCAAGCAACTCGCATGGGGACTGGCCTTTCCTGAGGCCACCAGAGCGGGTCCCTGAGGGCCCCGTCGTAAGTCGAGAGCACCTGCCGCAACTCGAGAAAATCCAGGAGGTTCTCCCCTCCAGGCGAGATGAGGCCCATTTCCCTGAGGCGGCTCGAGGCAAATCACATCTAACCTCTGGTACTTCCAAAGGATCCTTCACACCCTTGCTGCAACTCAAGAAGTTCCCCGACATACCCGACTCCACTCGAGAGGAAGCAAGAGAGTCCCTCCACATGTAGAGGAGCCCCGTTTTCCGCCTCCTAGCTCGAGAGGAGGGATCCTTTCCCTGCGTGGTCGGGAAAGAATTCCCGGCCTTCCCATCGCATCTCAAGTGGAAGCGCTCTCCACAGGAAAGGCGAGAGGAACTCCAGGGTCGTGCACATTTCCAGAGTCTTCCAGATGTTTCAGTCCATTCCAGGGAAACCTGTTTTCCCTGCACTGCCTCGACTTTTAAGCCGAGGATCGACTCACACCACGGTGGTACGTGGGACAGCCCTGTGGGAAAGCCTCGTGAGAAAGCCCCGTGGGAAGGCCTCGAGGGAAAGCCCCTGATCCCTTGATCCACGCGAAGGGAAGCGTGAAACTGCTGCTACAGCTCGGGAGGATAGCGCACGTGCATGCACCCACTCGAGACAAGGACTGACTCCCCTGGGAGACTCCAGAAGTACCCCAAGATCCATGTCAGCACTGGAGAGGAATCCTCAGGTTCCGGCACTGACTCCACACAAGTTTTTAGGCCCCAGCATCGACGGGAGAGGAAACCCGAGAGGCCCCCGTGAGGCCCCGAGCAACTCGCATGGGGACTGGCCTTTCCTGAGGCCACCAGAGCGGGTCCCTGAGGTCTCCGTCGTAAGTAGAGAGCACCTGCCACAACTTGAGAAAATCCAGGAGGTTCTCCCCTCCAGGCGAGACGAGGCCCATTTCCGCTGAGGCGTCTCGAGGCTATTCACACCTAAATTCTGGAACTTCCAAAGGGTCCTTCACACCCTTGCTGCAAGTCAAGAAGTTCCGCATCATTCCCGTCTCCACTCGAGAGGAAGCACGAGAGTCCCGCCTACATCCAGAGGAGCCCCGTTTCTGCCTCCTAGCTCGAAAGGAGGGATCCTTTCCCTGCGTGGTCGGGAAAGAATTCCCGGCGTTTCCGTCGCCTCTCAAGAGGAGGCGCTCTCCACAGGAAAGGCGAGAGGAACTCCAGGGTCGTGCCACCATTCCCAGAGTCCCCCAGATGTCTCAGTCCATTCCAGGGAAACCTGTTTTCCCTGCACTGCCTCGACTTTCAAGCCGAGGATCGACTCACACCACGGTGGCAGGTGGACAGCCCTGTGGGAAAGCCTCGTGGGAAAAGGTGGGAAGCCTCGAGGGAAAGCCACAGATACCTTAAGCCACTCGAGGGAAGTGTGACACTGCTGCTTCAGCTCGGGAGGAAAGCGCACGTGCATGCCCACACTCGAGACGAGGACTGACTCCCCTGGGGAGACTCCAGAAGTACCTCAAGATCCATGTCAGCACTGGAGAGGAATACTCAGGTTTCGGCACTGGCTCCACACAAGATCTTAGGGCCCGGCATCGACGTGAGAGGAATCCCGAGAGGCCCGGAGCAACTCGCATGGGGACTGGCCTTTCCTGACTCAACCACAGCGGGTCCCTGAGGTCCCCGTCGTAAGTCGAGAGCACCTGCCTCAACTCGAGAAAATCCAGGAGGTTCTCCCCTGCAGGCGAGATGAGGCCCATTTCCGCTGAGGTGTCTCGAGGCTAATCACAACTAACCTCTGGAACTTCCAAAGGGTCCTTCACACCCTTGCTGCAACTCAAGAAGTTCCCCGACATACCCGTCTCCACTCGAAGGAAGCACGAGAGTCCCGCCCACATCCAGAGGAGCCCCGTTTCCGCCTCCTAGCTCGAGGGGAGAGATCCTTTCCCTGCGTGATCGGGAAAGAATTCCCGGCATTTCCGTCCCATCTCAAGGGGAGGCGCTCTCCACAGGAAAGGCGAGAGGAACTCCAGGGTCGTGCCACCATTCCAGAGTCCCCCAGATGTCTCGGTCCATACCAGGGAAACCTGTATTCCCTGCACTGCCTCCACTTTCACGCCGAGGATCGACTCACACCACGGTGGCACGTGGGACAGCACTGTGGGAAAGCTTCGTGGGAAAGCCTCGAGGGAAACCACAGATCCCTTGATACACGCGAAGGGAAGCGCGACACTGCTGCTACAGCTCGGGAGGAAAGCGCACGTGCATGCCCCCACTCGAGACGAGGACTGACTCCCCTGGGGAGACTCCAGAAGTACCCCAAGATCCATGTCAGCACTGCAGAAAAATCCTCAGGTTCCGGCACTGACTCCACACAAGGTCTTAGGCCTCAGCATCGACGGGTGAGGAAACCCGAGAGGCCCCCGTGAGGCCCGAGCAACTCGCATGGGGACTGGCCTTTCCTGAGGCCACCAGAGCGGGTCCCTGAGGTCTCCGTCGTAAGTAGAGAGCACCTGCCACAACTCGAGAAAATCCAGGAGGTTCTCCCCTCCAGGCGAGATGAGGCACATTTCCCCTGAGGCGTCTCGAGGCTAATCACATCTAAACTCTGGAACTTCCATAGGATCCTTCACACCCTTGCTGCAACTCAAGAAGTTCCCCGACATACCCGTCTCCAGTCGAGAGGAAGAACGAGAGTCCCGCCCACATCCAGAGGAGCCCCGTTTCCGCCTCCTAGCTCGAGAGGAGGGATGCTTTCCCTGCGTGGTCGGGAAAGAATTCCCGGCCTTCCCATCGCATCTCAAGTGGAAGCGCTCTCCACAGGAAAGGCGAGAGGAACTCCAGGGTCGTGCCACATTCCCAGAGTCCCCCAGATGTTTCAGTCCATTCCAGGGAAACCTGTTTTCCCTGCACTGCCTCGACTTTTAAGCCGAGGATCGACTCACACCACGGTGGTACGTGGGACAGCCCTGTGGGAAAGCCTCGTGGGAAAGCCACAGATCCCTTGATCCACGCGAAGGGAAGCGTGACACTGCTGCTACAGCTCGGGAGGAAAGCGCACATGCATGCCCCCACTCGAGACGAGGACTGACTCCCCTGGGGAGACTCAGGAAGTACCCCAAGATCCATGTCAGCACTAGGAGAGGAATCCTCAGGTTCCGGCACCGACTCCACTCAAGGTCTTATGCCGGGGTCCAGCCCCGGTGGATCCAGGGAATTCGAAGGGTGGACGGCGTTGGCGTGGAATGACTTGTTTATTTATTAATGTAAGATTAGATTAGGAAACTATAGTGTAGTAAGAAGATTAAGTCGAGGAAGAGGGCTGAATAGCTTGGTTTACGCGGACGGCCAATAAAATTCCAGACAAGGAATTTGCACCACCTACGTTGGGCCACCGGCGCCCGCTTGAATATCTAAGGGTGCCTCGCATTAAGCTCCCTTTCGTGTGGGTCTTAACAGCCAGGGCAAGTAAGTAGACCTGGCGAGCCTCCGCACTCCAGGTGGAGATTCAGCCTGAAGTTATAATAAGGAGCAGAGAGAAGGAAAGGTAGAGAAGAAGAAGAGAGAGAAAGACACGGGGGGAGCCAGAGTCCCAAGAAACCAGGCTGAGAGACTAGTTCGAGAAGCTGGTCCGATAAACTGGCCCCCCGCCTAGCCTCCTCCTTTATTGTTCAGAAGGCCTTTTATAATTTTGATAAAACATGGAGACAATGGATAACACAAATTATGTAGCGTTTGCAACCCAGATTCTTTCTGTATATCATTTTGTATACAAAAGGTCTCAGGTGATTTACATTATCTTCTGGCCAAGAGGCTTGTTTAAACTTTTTGGCTCTCTTCCTTAATGAATGTTAATTTTGTTTCCCCAGAAGTGTTTTTCTTTAATCTGCATCTCCTTAAAGCATTAAAGTTACATCTCTATAGAACAAAGGTGCAGTGGGTTATAACAAAGAAGGTACTTAACTCAAAGATCTAATGTTGCTAATACCAGGTCTACTACTTGTTTTTCTATATACCAACTATATCTAAATAAAGGAAATGAAAATTTGGCAACAAGCATTGACCCAAAAAATGAAACTTTTAATCAGTCCTACTCTAAAGATTTTGACTCCTCAGAAGCTCCTGCATTCCTAGGATGTTTTAAGCTTCCTGTGCCTCCTGCGGTCAGGAGGCCTCAACAAATCACAAGCGGCAGCTGTACGAGTCCTACAGGCAGGCTAGAAAGCCATCAGAGGGTTTTTGGATTGAAACACTCTTTCAAATGCAGAAGACTAACGCCCTGAATTGACTTTTTCCAGAAAAGGTCAGAAGAGTGAAAAAGCAGAGCAC
>NW_017204572.1:0-5609 GCF_001704415.2 Capra hircus | reverse complement strand
GGAATTCTTTCCGAACACGCAGGGAATAGATCCCTCCTCTCGAGCTAGGAGGCGGAAACGGGACTCCTCTGGATGTTGGCGGGACTCTCGTGCTTCCTCTCGAGTGGGAGGCGGATATGTCGGGGACTTGTTGAGTTGCAGCAAGGTTGTGAAGGACCTTTGGTATTTCCAGAGGTTAGGTGTGATTAGCCTCGAGACCCCTCAGCGGAAATGGGCCTCATCTCGCCTGGAGGGGAGAACCTGCTGGATTTTCTCGAGTTGTGGCAGGTGCTCTCGAGTTATGACGGGGACATCAGGGACCCTCTCTGATGGCCTCCAGGAAAGGCCAGACGCCATGCGAGTTGCTCGGGGCCCTCTCGGGATTCCTCTCCCGTAGATGCAGTCGCCTAAGACCTTGTGTGGAGTCGGTGCGGAACCTGAGGATTCCTCTCCAGTGCTGACCATGGATCTTGGGTCTTCCGTGTCTCTCCAGGGGAGTCAGTCCTCGTCTCGAGTGGGGGCATGCACGTGCGCGTTCCTCCCGAGCAGTAGCAGCAGTGTCACGCTTGCCTTCGCGTATGTCAAGGGTTCCTTGGCTTTCCCTCGAGGCTTCCCACGAGGCTTTCCCACGAGGCTTTCTCACAGGGCTGTCCCACATGCCACCCCTGGTGTGAGTCGATCCTCGGCTTGAAAGTCGAGGCAGTGCAGGGGAAAACAGGTTTCCCTGGAATGGACTGAGACATCTGGGGGACTCTGTAAATGGTGGCACGCCCTGGAGTTCCTCTCGCCTTTCCCGTGGAGAGTGCCTCCTCTTGAGATGCGATGTGAACACCGGGAATTGTTTTCCGACACGCAGGGAAAGGATCCCTCCTCTAGGGATAGGAGGCGGAAATGGGGCTCTTCTGGATGTGGGCCTGACTCTCGTGCTTCCTCTCGAGTGGAGACGGGTGTGTCGGGGAACCTCCTTGAGTTGCAGCAAGGGTGTGAAAGACCCTTTGGAAGTTCCAGATGTTAGATGTGATTAGCCTCAAAACGGCTCAGCGGAAATGGGCCTCATCTCGCCTGGAGGGGAGAACCTCCTGGATTTTCTCGAGTTGCGGCAGGTGCTCTCGACTTACGACGGGGACCTCAGGGACCCGCTCTGGTGGCCTCAGGAAAGGCCAGTCCCCATGCGAGTTGTTCGGGGGCCTCTCGGGATTCCTCTCCCGTCGATGCCGGGGCGTAAGACCATGTGTGGAGTCGGTGTCGGAACCTGAGGATTCCTCTCCAGTGCTGACATGGATCTTGGGGTTCTTCTGGAGCCTCTAGAGGGGAGTCAGTCCTCGTCTCGATTGGGGCATGCACGTGCGTTTTCCTTCCGAGCTGTACAGCAGTGTCACTCTACCCTTCGCGGGGATCAAGGGATTCTAGGCTTTCCCTCAAGGCTTTCCTACGAGGATTTCCCACGAGGCTCTCCCACGAGTCTTTCCCACAGGGCTGTCCCACGTGCCACCGTGGTGTGAGTCGATCCTCGGCTTGAAAGTCGAAACAGTGCAGGGAAAACAGATTTCCCTTGAATGGACTTAGACATCTGGAGGACTCTGTAAATGGTGGCACGACCCTGGAGTTCCTCTCGCCTTTCCCGTGGAGAGTGCCTCCTCTTGAGATGCGATGGGAACACCGGGAATTATTTTCCGACCACGCAGGGAAAGGATCCCTCCTCTCGGGATAGGAGGCGGAAGTGGGGCTCTTCTGGATGTGGGCCTGACTCTCGTGCTTCCTCTCGAGTGGAGACGGGTATGTCGGGAACTTCTTGAGTTGCAGCAAGGGTGTGAAGGACCCTTTGGAAGTTCCAGATGTTAGATGTGATTAGCCTCAAAACGGCTCAGCGGAAATGGGCCTCATCTCGCCTGAAGGGGAGAACCTCCTGGATTTTCTCGAGTTGCGGTAGGTGCTGTGGACTTAAGATGGGGACCTCAGGGACCCGCTCTGGTGGCCTCAGGAAAGGTCAGGCTCCATGCGAGTTGCTCGGGGGGCCTCTCGGATTCCTCTCCCGTCGATGCCGGCGCTTAAGACCTTGTGTGGAGTCCGTGCCGGAACCTGAGAATACCTCTACAGTGCTTACATGGATCTTGGGGTACTTCTGGAGTCTCCCAGGTGAGTCAGTCCTCATATTTATTGGGGGCATGCATGTGCAATTTCCTCCCGAGCTGTAGCAGCAGTGTCACTCTTCCCTTCGCGTGGATCCAGGAATCTGTGGCTTTCCTTGGAGGCTTTCCCACGAGTCTTTCTCACGAGGCTTTCCCACAGGGCTGTCCCACGTGCCACCGTGATGTGAGTCGATCCTCGGCTTGAAAGTCGAGGCAGTGCAGGGAAAACAGGTTTCCCTGGAATGGACTGAGACATCAGGGCAACTCTGGAATGGTGGCATGACCCTGGAGTTCCTCTCGCCTTTCCTGTGGAGAGCGCCTCCTCTTGAGATGCGACGGGAATGCGGGGAATTCTTTCCCCACCTCGCAGGGAAAGGATCCCTCCTCTCGAGCTAGGAGGCGGAAACGGGGCTCCTCTGGATGTGGCCGGGACTCTCGTGCTTTTTCTCGAGAGGAGACGGGTATGTCGGGGAACTTCTTGAGTTGCAGCAAGGGTGTGAAGGACCCTTTGGATGTTCCAGACGTTAGATGTGATTAGCCTCGAGACGCCTCAGCGGAAATGGGCCTCATCTCGCCTGGAGGGGAGAACCTCCTGAATTTTCTCAAGTTGCGGCAGGTGCTCTCGACTTACCAAAGGGACCTGAGGGACCCGCGCTGGTGGCCTCATGAAAGGCCAGTCCCCATGGGAGTTGCTCTCGGGCCTCTCGGGATTCCTCTCCCGTAGATGCCAGCGCCTAAGACCTTGCTTGAAGTCGGTACTGGAACGTGAGGATTCCTCTCCAGTGCTGACATGGATCTTGGGGTACTTCTGGAGTCTCCCAGGGGAGTCAGTCCTCGTCTCGAGTGGGGGCATGCACGTGCACTCCCGAGCTGTAGCAGGAGTGTCACGCTTCCCTTTTTGTGGATCAAGGGATCAGGGGCTTTACCTCGAGGCTTTCCCATGAGGCTTTCCCACGAGGCTTTCCCACAGGGCTGTCCCACGTGCCACCGTTGTATGAGTCGATCCTCGGCTTGAAAGTCGAGGCAGTGCAGGGAAAACTGGTTTCCCTGGCATGGACTAAGCATCTGGGGGACTCTGGGAATGGTGGCACGACCCTGGAGTTCCTCTGGCCTTTCCTGTGGAGAGCGCCTCCTCTTAAGTTGCAACGGGAACGCCAGGAATACTTACCCGACCACGTAGGGAAAGGATCCCTCCTCTGGAACTATGAGGCGAAACGGGCTCCTCTGGATGTGGGCGGGACTCTCGTGCTTCCTCTCGAGAGGAAACGGGTATGTCGAGGAAATTCTTGAATTGAAGCAAGGGTGTGAAAGACGCTTTGGAAGTTCCAGAGGTTAGGTGTGATTAGTCTCGAGACGCCTCAGCACAAATGGGCCTCATGTCGCCTGAAGGGGAGAACCTCCTGAATTTTCTCGAGTTGCGGCAGGTGCTGTGGACTTAAGACGGGGTCCTCAGGGACCCGCTCTGGTGGCCTCAGGAAAGGCCAGTCACCATGCGAGTTGCTCGGGGGCCTCTCGGGATTCCTCTCCCGTCGATGCCGGCGCCTTATACCTTGTGTGGAGTCGGTGCCGAACCTGAGAAAACCTCTCCAGTGCTTACATGGACCTTGGGGTACTTCTGGAGTCTCCCAGGTGAGTCAGTCCTCGTCTCTAGTGGATGCATGTACGTGCAATTTCCTCCAGAGCTGTAGCAGCAGTGTCACGCTTCCCTTCGCGTGGATCCAGGAATCTGTGGCTTTCCGCGGAGGCTTTGCCACGAGGCTTTGCCACGAGGCTTTCCCACGACGTTTACCCACTGGGCAGTCCCACGTGCCACCGTGGTGTGAGTGGATCCTCGGCTTCAAAGTCGAGGCAAGCAGGGAAAACAGGTTTCCCTGGAATGGAGTGAGACATCTGGGGGACGCTGGGAATGGTGGCACGACCCTGGAGTTCCTCTCGCCTTTCCTGTGGAGAGCGCCTCCTCTTGAGATGCGACGGAACGCGGGGAATTCTTTCCCCACCACGCAGGGAAAGGATCCCTCCTCTCGAGCTAGGAGTCGGAAACGGGTCTCCTCTGGATGTGGCGGGACTCTCGTGCTTCCTCTCGAGTGGAGACGGGTATGTCGGGAACTTCTTGAGTTGCAGCAAGGGTGTGAAGTACCCTTTGGAAGTTCCAGATGTTAGATGTGATTAGCATCCAGACGCCTCAGCGGAAATGGGCCTCATCTCGCCTGGAGGGTAGAACCTCCTGCATTTTCTCGAGTTGCGGCAGGTGCTCTCGACTTCAGACGGGGACTTCAGGGACCCGCTCTGGTGGCCTCAGGAAAGGCCAGTCCGCATGCGAGTTGCTAGGGGCCTCTCGGGATTCCTCTCCCGGTGATCCCGGGCCTAAGATCTTGTGTGGAGTCGGTGCCGGAACCTGAGGATTCCTCTCCAGTGATGACATGGATCTTGGGGTACTTCTGGAGTCTCCCCAGGTGAGTCAGTCCTCATCTCGAGTGAGGGCATGCACGTGCGCTTTCCTCCCGAGCTGTAGCAGCAGTGTCACGCTTCCCTTCGCGTGCCTCAAGGGATCTGTGGCTTTCTCTCGAGGCTTTCCCAGGAGGCTTTCCCATGAGGCTTTCCCACAGGGCTGTCCCAGGTGCCACCGTTGTGTGAGTGGATCTCGGCTTGATAGTCGTGGCAGTGCAGGGAAAACAGTTTTCCCAAGAATGGACTGAGACATCGGGGGTACTCTGGGAATGTGGCACGACCCTGGAGTTCCTCTCGCCTTTCCTGTGGAGAGCCACTCCTCTTGAGATGCGCGACGGGAACACCGGAATTTCTTTCCCGACCAGGGAGGGAAAGGATCCTTCCTCTCGAGCTAGGAAGCAGAAACGGGGCTCCTCTGGATGTGGGCGGACTCTCGTGCTTTCCTCTCGAGTGGAGACGGGTATGTCAGGGAACTTCTTGAGTTGCAGCAAGGGTATGAAGGACCCTTTGGAAGTTCCAGAGGTTAGATGTGATTAGCCTAAAGACG
Organism: Capra hircus; assembly: GCF_001704415.2. Taxonomy (NCBI): domain Eukaryota; kingdom Metazoa; phylum Chordata; class Mammalia; order Artiodactyla; family Bovidae; genus Capra; species Capra hircus. Next base: position 506 of record NW_017204572.1, on the reverse strand, counting down.
CCTAAGCGGAAATGGGCCTCATCTCGCCTGGAGGGAGAGCCTCCTGGATTTTCTCGAGTGGCGGCAGGTGCTCTCAACTTACGACGGGAACCTCAGGGACCCGCTCTGGTGGCCTCGGGAAAGGCCAGTCCCCATGCGAGTTGCTCGGGAGCCGATCGGGGTTCCTCTCCCGTCGATGCCGGGGCCTAAGACCTCGAGTGGAGTCGGGTGCCGGAACCTGAGAATTCCTCTCCAGTGCTGACATGGATCTTGGGGTACTTCTGGAGTCTCCCCAGGGGAGTCAGTCCTCGTCTCGAGTGGGGGCATGAAAGTGCGCTTTCCTCCCGAGCTGTAGCAGCAGTATCGCGCTTCCCTTCGCGTGGATCAAGTGATCTGTGCTTTTCCTCGAGGCTTTTGAGGCTTTTCCCACGAGGCTTCCCACAGGGCTGTCCCACGTGCACCGTGGTGTGTTCGATCCTCGGCTTAAAGTCGAGGCAGGTGCAGGGAAAACAGGTCTTCCCTGGAAT
>NW_017204571.1:0-5610 GCF_001704415.2 Capra hircus | reverse complement strand
CTCTGGATGTGGGCGGGGCTCCTGCTTCTCTCGAGTGGAGACGGGTATGTCGGGGAACTTCTTGAGTTGCAGCAAGGGTGTGAAGGACCCTTTGGAAGTTTCCAGATGTTAGATGTGATTAGCCTCAAAACGGCCTCAGCGGAAATGGGCCTCATCTCGCCTGGAGGGGAGAACCCTCCTGGATTTTCTCGAGTTGCGGCAGGTGCTCTCGACTTACGACGGGGACCTTCAGGGACCGCTCTGGTGGCCTCAGGAAAGGCCAGTCCCATGCGAGTGTTCGGGGCTCTCGGGATTCCTCTCCCGTCGATGCGGGGGCGTAAGACCATGTGTGGAGTCGGTGTCGGAACCTGAGGATTCCTCTCCAGTGCTGACATGGATCTTGGGGTACTTCTGGAGTCTCTAGAGGGGAGTCAGTCCTCGTCTCGATTGGGCATGCACGTGCGTTTTCCTTCCGAGCTGTAGCAGCAGTGTCACGCTACCCTTCGCGTGGATCAAGGGATTCTAGGCTTTCCCTCAAGGCTTTCCTACGAGGATTTCCCACGAGCTTTCCCACGAGGCTTTCCCACAGGGCTGTCCCACGTGCCACCGTGGTGTGAGTCGATCCTCGGCTTGAAAGTCGAAACAGTGCAGGGAAAACAGATTTCCCTTGAATGGACTTAGACATCTGGAGGACTCTGTAAATGGTGGCACGACCCTGGAGTTCCTCTCGCCTTTCCCGTGGAGAGTGCCTCCTCTTGAGATGCGATGGGAACACCGGGAATTGTTTTCCGACCACGCAGGGAAAGGATCCCTCCTCTCGGGATAGGAGGCGGAAATGGGGCTCTTCTGGATGTGGGCCTGACTCTCGTGCTTCCTCTCGAGTGGAGACGGGTATGTCGGGGAACTTCTTGAGTTGCAGCAAGGTGTGAAGGACCCTTTGGAAGTTCCAGATATTAGATGTGATTAGCCTCAAAACGGCTCAGCGGAAATGGGCCTCATCTCGCCTGGAGGGAGAACATCCTGGATTTTCTCGAGTTGCGGCAGGTGCTCTCGACTTACGACGGGGACCTCAGGGACCCGCTCTGGTGGCCTCAGGAAAGGCCAGTCCCCATGCGAGTGGCTCGGGGGCCTCTCGGGATTCCTCGCCCGTCAAGGCCGGGGCCTCAGATCTTGTGCGAGTTCGGTGCCGGAACCTGAGATTCCTCTCCAGTGCTGACATGGATCTTGGGGTACTTCTGGAGTCTCCCAGGGGAGTCAGTCCTCGTCTCGAGTGGGGCATGCACGTGCGCTCCCGAGCTATAGCAGGAGTGTCACGCTTCCCTTCTTGTGGATCAAGGGTTCAGGGGTTTACCTCGAGGCTTTCCCATGAGGCTTTCCCGCGAGGCTTTCCCACAGGGCTGTCCCACGTGCCACCGTTGTATGAGTCGATCCTCGGCTTGAAAGTCGAGGCAGTGCAGGGAAAACTGGTTTTCCTGGCTTGGACTGAGCATCTGGGGGACTCTGGGAATGGTGGCACGACCCTGGAGTTCCTCTCGCCTTTCCTGTGGAGAGCGCCTCCTCTTGAGATGCGACGGGAACGCCAGGAATACTTACCCGACCACGTATGGAAAGGATCCTCCTCTGGAACTATGAGGCGGAAACGGGGCTCCTCTGGATGTGGGCGGGACTCTCGTGCTTCCTCTCGAGGGAAACGGGTATGTCGAGGAACTTCTTGAGTTGCAGCAAGGGTGTGAAAGACGCTTTGGAAGTTCCAGAGGTTAGGTGTGATTAGTCTCGAGACGCCTCAGCACAAATGGGCCTCATGTCGCCTGAAGGGGAGAACCTCCTGAATTTTCTCGAGTTGCGCAGGTGCTGTGGACTTAAGACGGGGTCCTCAGGGACCCGCTCTGGTGGCCTCAGGAAAGGCCAGTCACCATGCGAGTTGCTCGGGGGCCTCTCGGGATTCCTCTCCCGTCGATGCCGGCGCCTTATACCTTGTGTGGAGTCGGTGCCGGAACCTGAGAAAACCTCTCCAGTGCTTACATGGACCTTGGGTACTTCTGGAGTCTCCCAGGTGAGTCAGTCCTCGTCTCTAGTGGATGCATGCACGTGCAATTTCCTCCAGAGCTGTAGCATCAGTGTCACGCTTCCCTTCGTGTGGATCCAGGAATCTGTGGCTTTCCGTGGAGGCTTTCTCACGAGGCTTTGCCACGAGGCTTTCCCACGACGTTTACCCACTGGCTGTCCTCACATGCCACCGTGTTGTGAGTCGTCCTTGGCTTGAAAGTCGAGGCAGTGCTGGGAAACTGGTTTCCCTGTTATGGACTGAGCATCTGGGGCACTCTGGGAATGGTGGCACGACCCGACCTCTGGAGAGTCTGGCCGTTTCCTGTGAGAAAGCAAGGCAAAAACTCGGGAAAGTTCGCGGGAAAACGAGTCGCGAGTCGAAAAGTCCTTTGAGTTCCAGCCAGTAAGATGACACCTGTGAAGGACCCTTTGGAAGTTCCAGAGGTTAGCTGTGATTAGCCTCGAGAAGCCTCAGCGGAAATGGTCCTCATCTTGCCTGGAGGAGAACCTCCTGGATTTTTCTCGAGTTGCGGCAGGTGCTCTCGACTTACGACGGGGACCTCAGGACCCGCTCTGGTGGCCTCAGGAAAGGCCAGTTACCATGCGAGTTGCTCGGGGGCCTCTCGGGATTCCTCTCCCTCGATGCCGGGGCCTAAGACCTTGAGTGGAGTCGTGCCGAAACCTGTGGATTCCTCTCCAGTGCTGACATGGATCTTGGGGTACTTCTGGAGTCTCCCCAGGAGAGTCAGTCCTCGTCTCGAGTGGGGGCATGCACGTGCTCTTTCCTCCCGAGCTGTAGCAGCAGTGTCACGCTTCCCTTTTGCGTGGATCAAGGCATCAGGGGCTTTCCCTCGACGCTTTCCCACGAGGCTTTCCCAGAGGCTTTCCCACAGGACTGTCCCACGTGCCACCGTGGTGGTGTGAGTCGATCCTCGGCTTGAAAGTCGAGGCAGTCCAGGGAAAACAGGTTTCCCTGGAATGGACTGAGAAATCTGGGGGACTCTGCGAATGTGGCACGACCCTGGAGTTCCTCTCGCCTTTCCTGTGGACAGCGCCTCCTCTTGACTTGCGACGGAATGCCGGGAATTCTTTTCCGGAACACGCCGGGAAAGGATCCCTCCTCTCGAGCTAGGAGGCGGAAACGGGGCTCCTCTGGATGTGGGCGGGACTCTCGTGCTTCCTCTCGAGTGGAGACGGGTATGTCGGGGAACTTCTTGAGTTGCAGCAAGGGTGTGAAGGACCCTTTGGAAGTTCCAGGGTTAGCTGTGATTAGCCTCCAGACGCCTCATCGGAAATGGGCCTCATCTCGCCTGGAGGGTAAACCTCCTGAATTTTCTCGAGTTGCGGCAGGTTCTCTCGACTTACTACGGGGACCTCAGGGACCCGCTCTGGTGGCCTCAGGAAAGGCCAGTCCCCATGCGAGTTGCTCGGGGGCCTCTAGGGATTCCTCTCCCGTCGATGTCGGGGCCTAAGACCTTGTGTGGAGTCGGGGCCAAAACCTGAGGATTCTTCTCCAGTGCTGACATGGATCTTGGGGTACTTCTGGAGTCTCCCCAGAGGAGTCAGTCCTCGTCTCGAGTGGGGGCATGCACGTGGGCTTTCCTTCCGAGCTGTAGCAGCAGGGTCGCGCTTCCCTTCGCGCGCGATCAGGGGATCTGTAGCTTTCCCTCGAGGCTTTCCCACGAGGCTTTCCCACGAGGCTTTCCCACAGGGCTGTCCCACGTGCCACCGTGGTGTGAGTCGATCCTCGGCTTGAAAGTCGAGGCAGTGCAAGGAAAACAGGTTTCCCTGGAATGGACTGAGACATCTGGGGACTCTGGGAATGGTGGCACGACCCTGGAGTTCCTCTCGCCTTTCCTGTCGAGAGCGCGTCCACTTGAGATGCGACGGGAACGCGGGAATTCTTTCCCCACCACGCAGGAAAAGGATCCCTACTCTGGAGCTATGAGACGGAAACGGGGATCCTCTGGATGTGGGCGGGACTCTCGTGCTTCCTCTCGAGTGGAGACGGGTATGTCGGGGAACTTCTTGAGTGGCAGCAAGGGTGTGAAAGGACCCTTTGGAATTTCCCGATGTTAGATGTGACTAGCCTCGAGAGTCCTCAGCGGAAATGGGCCTCATCTCGCCTGGAGGGGAGTAAACTCCTGGATTTTCTCGAGTTGCTTCAGGTTTTCTCGACTTACGACGGGGACCTCAGGGACCCGCTCTGGTGGCCTCAGGAAAGGCCAGTCCCCATGCGTGTTGCTCGGGGGCCTCTCGGGATTCCTCTCCCGTGGATGCCGGGGAATAAGACCTTGTGTGGAGTCGGTGCCGGAACCTGAGGATTCCTCTCCAGTGCTGACATGGATCTTGGGGTACTTCTGGAGTCTCCCCAAGGGAGTCAGTCCTCGTCTCGTGTGGGGGCATGCACGTGCGCTTTCCTCACGAGCTGTAGCTGCAGTTTCACGCTTCCGTTTGCCGTGGATCAAGGGATCTGTGGCTTTCCCTCGAGGCTTTCCCAGGAGGCTTTCCCACGAGGCTTTCCCACAGGGCTGTCCCACGTGCCACCGTCGTGTGAGTCGATCCTCGGCTTGAAAGGTAAAGGCAGCGCAGGGAAAACAGGTTTCCCTGGAATGGACTGAGACATCTGGGGACTCTGGAATGGTGGCACGACCCTGGAGTTCCCTCGCCCTTTCCTGTGGAGAGTGCCTCCTCTTGAGATGCGACGGAACACCGGGAATTCTTTCCCGACCACGCAGGGAAAGGATCCCTCGTTTCGAGCTAGGAGGCAGAAACGGGCTCCTCTGGAAGTGGGCGGACTCTCGTGCTTCCTCTTCAGTGGAGACGGGTATATCGGGAACTTCTTGAGTTGCAGCAAGGTGTGAAGGACCCTTTGGAAGTTCCAGATATTAGATGTGATTAGCCTCAAGTCGCCTCAGCGGAAATGGGCCTCATCTCGCCTGGAGGGGAGAACCTCCTGGATTTTCTCGAGTTGCGGCAGGTGCTCTCGACTTACGACGGGGACCTCAGGGACCCGCTCTGGTGGCCTCAGGAAAGGCCAGTCCCCATGCGAGTTCTCGGGGGCCTCTCGGGATTCCTCTCCCGTCGATGCCGGGGCCTAAGAATCTTGTGTGGACTCGGTGCCGGAATCTGAGGATTTCCTCTCCAGTGCTGACATGGATCTTGGGGTACTTCTGGAGTCTCCCGAGAAGAGTCAGTCCTCGTCTCGAGTGGGGACATGCACGTGCGCTTTCCTCCCGAGCTGTAGCAGCAGTGTCACGCTTCCCTTTGCTTGGATAAAGGGATCTGTGGCTTTCCCTCGAGGCTTTCCCACGAGCTTTCCCACGAGGCTTTCCCACAGGGCTGTCCCAAGTGCCACCGTGGTGTGAGTCGATCCTCGGCTTGAAAGTCAAGGCAGTGTAGGGAAAACAGGTTTCCCTGGAATGGACTGAGATATCTGGGGGACTCTGGGAATGGTTGCACGACCCTGGTGTTCTCTCGCCTTTTCTGTGGAGAGCGCCTCCTCTTGAGATGCGACGGAACGGGAATTTCCTTCCCGACCACGCAGGAAAGGATCCCTCCTCTCGAGCTAGGAGGCGGAAACGG
>NW_017204570.1:0-5610 GCF_001704415.2 Capra hircus | reverse complement strand
TTGCGAGTTGCTCGGGGCCTCTCGGGGATCTCTTGGGATTCCTCTCCAGTCGATATCGGGGCCTAAGACCTTGTGTGGAGTCGGTGCCAGACCTGAGGTTTCCTCTCCAGTTCTGACATGGATCTTGGGGTACTTCTGGAGTCTCCCCAGTGGAGTCAGTCCTCGTCTCGAGTGGGGCATGCACGTGCGATTTCCTCCCGAGCTGTAGCCGCAGTGTCAACCTTTCCTTCACGTGGAACAAGGGATCTGTTGGCATTCCTCGAGGCTTTTCCCACGAGGCTTTCGCACGAGGCTTTCCCACAGGGCTGTCCCACGTGCCACCGTGGTGTGAGTCTATCCTCGCTTGAAAGTCAAAACAGTGCAGAGAAAACAGGTTTCCCTGGAATGGACTGAGACATCTGGGGGACTCTGAGAATGCTGGCATGACCCCGGAGTTCCCTCTCGCCTTTCCTGTGGAGAGCGCCTCCTCTTGAGTTGCGACAGGAACGCCGGGAATTCTTTCTCGAGCACGCAGGGAAAGGATCCCTCCTCTCGAGCTAGGAGGTGGAAACGGGGCTCCTCTGGATGTGGTCGGGACTCTCGTGCTTCTCTCGAGTGGAGACGGGTATGTCAGGGAACTTCTTGAGTTGCAGCAAAGGTGTGAAGGATCCTTTGGAAGTTCCAGAGGTCAGGTGTGATTAGCCTCAGGACGCCTCAGCGGAAATGGGCCTCATCTCGCCTGGAGGGCAGAACCTCTTGGATTTTCTCGAGTTGTGTCAGGTGCACTGGACTTACGACGGGGACCTCAGGGACGCGCCCTGGTGGCATCGGTAAAGAGAAATTTCCTTGCGAGTTACTCGGGGCGTCTCGGGATTCCTCTCCCGTCGATGCCGGGGCCTAAGACCTTGTGTGGAGTCGGTGCCAGGACCTGAGGATTCCTCTCCAGTGCTGACATGGATCTTTGGGTACTTCTGGAATCTCCCCAGGGAAGTCAATCCTCGTCTCGAGTTGGGTCATGCACGTGCCCTTTCCTCCCGAGCTGTAGCAGCAATGTCACGCTTCCCTTCGCGTGGAACAAGGGATCTGGGGCATTCCTCGAGGCTTTCCCAAAAGGCTTTCCCCCTGAGGCTTTCCCACAGGGCTGTCCCACGTGCCACCGTGGTGTGAGTCGATCCTCGGCTTGAAAGTCGAGGCAGTGCAGGGAAAACTGGTTTCCCTGGAATGGACTGAGGCATCTGGGGGACTCTGGGAATGGTGGCACGTCCCCTGGAGTTCCTCTCGCCTTTCCTGTGGAGAGCGCCTCCACTTGAGATGCGATGGGAACGCCGGGAATTCTTTCCCGACAACGCGGGAAAGGATCCGTCCTCTCGAGCTAGGAGGCGGAAAAGGGGCTCCTCTGGATGTGGGCGGGACTCTCGTGCTTCCTCTCTAGTGGAGTCGGGTATGTCGTGGAACTTCTTGAGTTGCAGCATGGGTGTGAAGGACCCTTTGGAAGTTCCAGAGTTTAGGTGTGATTAGCCTCGAGACGCCTCAGCGGAAATGGGCCTCATCTCGCCTGGAGGGGAGAATCTCCTGGATTTTCTCGAGTTGCGGCAGGTGCTCTCGACTTACGACGGGGACCTCAGGGACCCGCTCTGGTGGCCTCAGGAAAGGCCAGTCCCCTTGCGAGTAGCTCGGGGGCCTCTCGGGGATCTTTGGGATTCCTCTCCAGTCGATATCGGGGCCTAAGACCTTGTGTGGAGTCGGTGCCAGACCTGAGGTTTCCTCTCAAGTTCTGACATGGATCTTGGGGTACTTCTGGAGTCTCCCCAGTGGAGTCAGTCCTCGTCTCGAGTGGGGGCATGCACGTGCGATTTCCTCCCGAGCTGTAGCCGCAGTGTCAACCTTTCCTTCACGTGGAACAAGGGATCTGTGGCATTCCTCGAGGCTTTCCCACGAGGCTTTCGCCGAGGCTTTCCCACAGGGCTGTCCACGTGCCACCGTGGTGTGAGTCTATCCTCGGCTTGAAAGTCAAAACAGTGCAGAGAAAACAGGTTTCCCTGGAATGGACTGAGACATCTGGGGGACTCTGAGAATGCTGGCATGACCCGGAGTTCCTCTCGCCTTTCCTGTGGAGAGCGCCTCCTCTTGAGTTGCGACAGGAACGCCGGGAATTCTTTCTCGAGCACGCAGGGAAAGGATCCCTCTCTCGAGCTAGGAGGTGGAAACGGGCTCCTCTGGATGTGGTCGGGACTCTCGTGCTTCCTCTCGAGTGGAGACGGGTATGTCAGGGAACTTCTTGAGTTGCAGCAAGGTGTGAAGGATCCTTTGGAAGTTCCAGAGGTCAGGTGTGATTAGCCTCAGGACGCCTCAGCGGAAATGGGCCTCATCTCGCCTGGAGGGCAGAACCTCTTGGATTTTCTCGAGTTGTGTCAGGTGCACTGGACTTACGACGGGGACCTCAGGGACGCGCCTGGTGGCATCGGTAAAGGAAATTTCCTTGCGAGTTACTCGGGGGCGTCTCAGGATTCCTCTCCCGTCGATGCCGGGGCCTAAGACCTTGTGTGGAGTCGGTGCCAGGACCTGAGGATTCCTCTCCAGTGCTGACATGGATCTTTGGGTACTTCTGGAATCTCCCCAGGGAAGTCAATCCTCGTCTCGAGTTGGGTCATGCACGTGCCCTTTCCTCCCGAGCTGTAGCAGCAATGTCACGCTTCCTTCGCGTGGAACAAGGGATCTGGGGCATTCCCTCGAGGCTTTTCCCAAAAGGCTTTCCCCTGAGCTTTCCCACAGGGCTCCCACGTGCCACAGTGGTGTGAGTCGATCCTGGCTTGAAAGTCGAGGCAGTGCAGGGAAACAGGTTTCCCTGGAATGGACTCAGATATCTGGGGGACTCTGGCAATGGTGGCACGAACCTGGAGTTCCTCTCACTTTTCCTCTGGAGAGCGCCTCCTCTTGAGATGCGACGAGAACGCCGCGAATTCTTTCCCCACCACGCAGGGAAATGATCAAACCTCTCGAGCTAGGAGGCGGAAAAAACGTGGCTCCTCTTGATGTGGGCGGGGACATTCCTGCTTCCTCTCGAGTGGAGACGGGTATGTCGGGGAACTTCTTGAGCTGCAGCTAGGCTGTGAAGGACCCTTTGGAAGTTCCAGAGGTAAAGTGTGATTAGCCTCGAGATACCTCAGCAGAAATGGGCCTCATGTCGCCTGGAGGGGAGAACCTCCTGGATTTTCTCGAGTTGCGGCAGGTGCTCTCGACTTACGACTGGGACCTCAGGGACCCGCTCTGGTGGCGTCAGGAAAGGCCAGTCCCCATGCGAGTTGCTCGGGGGCCTCTCGGGATTCCTCTCCCGTCGGTGCCGGGGCCTAAGACCTTGTGTGGAGTCAGTGCCGGGATCTGAGGATTCCTCTCAGTGCCGACATGGATCTTCGGGGACTTCTGGAGTCTCCCCAGAGGCGTAAGTCCTCGTCTCGAGTGGGGGAATGCACGTTCGCTTTCCTCCCGAGCTGTAGCAGCAGTGTCACGCTTCCCTTTTCGTGGATCAAGGGATCTGTGGCTTTCCCTCTAGACTTTCCCATGAGGCTTTCCACGAGGCTTTCCCACAGGGCTTCCCACGTGCCACGGTCGTGTGAGTCGATCCTCGGCTTTAAAGTCGAGGCAGTGAAGGGAAAACAGTTTTCCCTGGAATGGACTGAGACATCTGGGGTACTCAGGGAATGGTGGCACGACCCTCGAGTTCCTCTCGCCTTTCCTGTGGAGAGCGCCTCACTTGAGATGAGACGGGAACGCGGGAATTCTTTCCCGACCATGCAGGGAAAGGATCCCTCCTCTCGAGCTAGGAGGCGGAAACGGGGCTCCTCTGGATGTGGGCGGGACACTCGTGCTTCCTCTCGAGTGGAGTCGGGTTATGTCGGGGAACTTCTTGAGTTGCAGCAAGGGTGTGAAGGACCCTTTGGAAGTTCCAGAGGTTAGGTGTGATTAGCCTCGAGACGCCTCAGCGGAAATGGGGCCTCATCTCGCCTGGACGGGAGAACCTCCTGGATTTTCTCGAGTTGCGGCAGGTGCTCTCGACTTACGACGGGGACCTCAGCGACCCGCTCTGGTTGCCTCAGGAAAGGCCAGTCCCTTTCGAGTTGCTCGGGGCCTCTCGGGGCCTCTCGGTTTTTCTCCCGTGGATGCTGGGCCTAAAACCTTGTGTGGAGTCAGTGCCGGAACCTGAGGATTTCTCTCCAGTGCTGACATGGATCTTGGGGTACTTCTGAAGTCTCCCAGGGGAGTCAGTCCTCGTCTCGAGGGGGGCATGCACGTGCGCTTTCCTCCCGAGCTGTAGCAGCAGTGTCACGTTTTCCCTTCGCGTGGATCAAGGGATCAGGTGGCTTTCCCTCGAGGCTTTCCCACGAGCCTTTCCCACGTGGCTTTCCCACAGGGCTGTCCCACGTGCCACCGTGGTGTGAGTCGATCCTCGGCTTGAAAGTCGAGGCAGTGCAGGGAAAACAGGTTTCCCTGGAATGGACTGAGACATCTGGGGGACTCTGGGAATGTGGCACGACCCCTGGAGTTCCTCTCGCCTTTCCTGTGGAGAGCGCCTCCACTTGAGATGCGACGGGAACTCCGGGAATTTCTTTCCCGACCACGCAGGGAAAGGATACCTCCTCTCGAGCTCGGAGGCGGAAACGGGGCTCCTCTGGATGTGGGCGGGACACTTCGTGCTTCCTCTCGAGTGGAGACGGGTATGTCGGGGAATTTCTTGAGTTGCAGCAAGGGTGTGAAGGACCCTTTGGAAGTTCGCAGAGTATAGGTGTGATTAGCCTCGAGACGCCTCAGCGGAAATGGCTCTCAACTCGCCTGGAGGGGAGAACCTCCTGGATTTTCTCGAGTTGTGGCAGGTGCTCTTGACTTACGACAGGGACCTCAGGGACCCGCTCTGGTCGCCTCATCAAAGGCCAGTCCCCTTGCGAGTTGCTCGGGAGCCTCGCGGATTCCTCTCCCGTCGATGCCAGGGCCTAAGACCTTGTGTGGAGTCGGTTCCGAAACCTGAGGATTCCTCTCCAGCGCTGACATGGATCTTGGGGTACTTCTGCAGTCTCTCCCCAGGGGAGTCAGTCCGAGTCTCAAGTGGGGGCATGCACGTGCTCTTTCCTCCCGAGCTGTAGCAGCAGTGTCACGCTAACCTTCGCGTGGATCAAGGATCTGTGGCTTTCCCTCGAGGCTTTTCCAGGAGGTTTTCCCATGAGGCTTTCCCACAGGGCTGTCCCACGTGCCACCGTGGTGTGTCGATCCTCGCTTGAAAAACGAAGCAGTGCAGGGAAACAGGTTTCCCTGGAATGGACTGAGACATCTGGAGGACTCTGGTAATGGTGGCACGACCTGGAGTTCCGCTTGCCTTACTTGTGGAGAGTGCCGCCTCTTGAGATGCGAGGCGAATGCCGGAAATTTTTCACGAGCACACAGGGGAATGGATCCTTCCCCTCGAGCTAGGAGGCAGAAGGGGGCTCCTCTGGATGTGGGCGGGACTCTCGTGCTTCCTCTTGGGTGGAGACGGTATGTCGGGGAATTTCTTGAGTTGCAGCAAGGGTGTGAAGGACCCTTTGGAAGTTCCAGTTTAGGTGTGATTAGCCTCGAGACGCCTCAGCGGAAATGGCTCTCATC
>NW_017204569.1:0-5610 GCF_001704415.2 Capra hircus | reverse complement strand
GCGAGAGGAACTCCAGGTCGTGCCACCATTGCCAGAGTCCCCCAGATGTCTGCAGTCCATTCCAGGGAACCTGGTTTCCCTGCACTGCCTCGACTTTCAAGCCGAGGATCGACTCACAGCACAGTGGCACGTGGGGCAGCCCTGTGGGAAAGCCTCGTGGGAAAGCCTCGAGGGAAATCCACAGATCCCTTGATCCACGCGAAGGGAAGCGTGACACTGCTGCTACAGCTCGGGAGGAAAGCGCACGTGCATGGCCCCACTCGAGACGAGGACTGACACCCCTGGGGAGACTCCAGAAGTACCCCAAGATCCATGTCAGCACTGAGAGGAAAATCCTCAGGTTCCAGCACCGACTCCACACAAGGTCTTAGGCCCCTGCATCGACGTGAGAGGAATCCCGTGAGGCCCCAGAACAACTTGCATGGGGACTGATCTTTCCTGAGGCCACCACAGTGGGTCCCTGCGGTCCCTGTCGTAAGTCGAGGCACCTGCTGCAACTCGAGAAAATCCAGGAGGTTCTCCCTCCAGGCGAGCTGATTCCCATTACCCGCTGAGGTATCTCGAGGCTAATCACACCTTACCTCTGGAACTTCCAAAGAGTCCTTCACACCCTTACTGCAACTCAAGAAGTACCGACATACCCGTCTCCACCCGAGAGAAGCACGAGAGTCCTGCCCCACATCCAGAGGAGGCCCCGTTTCCGCCCCTAGCTCGAGAGCAGGGATGCTTTCCCTCCGTGGTCGGGATAGAATTCCCGGTGTTCCCATCACATCTCAAGAGGAGGCGGGCTCCACAGGAAAGGCGAGAGGAACTCCACGGTCGAGCCACCATTCCCAGAATCCTCTGGATGTCTCAGTCCATTCCAGGGAAACCTGTTTTCCCTGCACTGCGTCGAATTTCAAGCCGAGGATCGAATCACACCACGGTGGCACGTGGGACAGCCCTGTGGGAAAGCCTCGTGGGGAAGCCTTGAGGGAAAGACACAGATCCCTTGATCCACGCGAAGGGAAGCGCGACACTGCTGCTACAGCTCGGGAGGAAAGCGCACGTGCATGCCCCGACTCGAGACGAGGACTGACTGCCCTGGGGAGACTCCAGAAGTACCCTAAGATCCATGTCTGCACTGGAGAGAAATCCTCAGGTTCCGGCACTGAGTCCACAGAAGGTCTTAGGCCCCAGCATGGACGGGAGAAGAATCCCGAGAGGCCCTCGAGCAACTCGCATGGGGACTGGCCTTTCCTGAGGCCACGAGAGCGGGTCCCTGAAGTCCCCATCGTAAGTCGAGAGCACCTGCCGCAACTCGAGAAAATCCAGGAGGTTTTCCCCTCCAGGCTCGATGAGGACTATTTCCGCTGAGGCAACTAGAGTCTAATCACACCTAAACTCTAGAACTTCCAAAGGGTCCTTCACACCCTTGCTGCAACTCAAGAAGTTCCCCGACATACCCATCTCCACTCGAGAGGAAGCACGAGAGTCCCGACCACATCCAGAGGAGCCCCGTTTCCACCTCCTAGCTCGAGAGGAGGGATCCTTTCCCTGCGTGCTCGGGAAAAATTTCCTGGTGTTCCCGTCGCATCTCAAGAGGAGGCGCTCTCCACAGGAAAGGCGAGAGGAACTCCAGGGTCGTGCCACCATTCCCAGAGTCCCCTAGATATCTCAGTCCATTCCAGGGAAACCTGTTTTCCCTTCACTGCCTCGAATTTCAAGCCGAGGATCGACTCACACCACGGTGGCACGTGGGACAGCCCTGTGGGATACCTCGTGGGAAAGCCTTGTGGGAAGCCTCGTGGACCGCCCTTTGGGAAAGCCTCGTGGGAAAGACTCGTGGGAAAGCCACGAGGGAAAGCCACAGATCCCTTGATCCACGCGAAGGGAAGCACGACACTGCTGCTAGAGCTCGGAAGGAAAGCACACGTGCATGCCCCCACTCGAGACGAGGACTGACTACCCTGGGGAGACACCAGAAGTACCCAAGATCCATGTCTGCACTGGAGAGGAATCCTCAGGTTCCGGCACCGATTCCACACAAGATCTTTGGCCCCGGCATCGACAGGAGAGGAATCCCGAGAGGCCTGCGAGCTACTCGCATGGGGACTGGCCTTTCCTGAGGCCACCAGAGCGGGTCCCTGAGGTCCCTGTCGTAAGTCGAGAGCACCTGCCGCAACTCGAGAACATCCAGGCGGTTCTCCCCCTCCAGGCGAGATGAGGCACATTTCCGCTAAGGTTTCGAGGCTAATCACACCTAACCTCTGGAATTTCCAAAGGGTACTTCACACCCATGCTGCAACTCAAGAAGATCCCCGACATACCCATCTCCACTCGAGAGGAAGCACGAGAGTCCGCCCACATCCAGAGGAGCCCCGTTTCTGCCTCCTAGCTCCAGAGGAGGAATCCTTTCCCTGCGTTGTGGGGAAAGAATTCCCGGTGTTCCCATCGCATCTTAAGAGGAGGCGCTCTCCACAGGAAAGGCGAGAGGAACTACAGGGTCGTGAAGCATTCTCAGAGTCCCCAGATGTCTCAGTCCATTCCAGGGAATCCTGTTTTCCCTGCACTGCCTCGACTTTCAAGCCGAGGATCTACTCACACCACGGTGGCACGTAGGACAGCCCTGTGGGAAATACTCGTGGGAAAGCCTCGTGGGAAAGCCTAGAGGGAAATCCACAGATACCTTGATCCAGGCGAATGGAAGCGCGACACTGCTGCTACAGCTCGGGAGGAAAGCTCACGTGAATACCCCCACTCGAAACGAGGACTGACTCCCGTGGGGAGACTCCAGAAGTACCCCCAAGATCCATGTCAGCTCTGGATAGGAATCCTCAGGTTCCAGCACCGACTCCACACAAGATCTTAGGCCCCGGCATCGAAGGAGAAGAATCCCGAGAGGCCCCCGAGCAACTCGCATGGGGACTGGCCTTTCCTGAGGCCACCAGAGCGGGTCCCTGAGGTCCCCGTCGTAAGTCGAGAGCACCTGCAGCAACTCGAGAAAATCCAGGAGGTTCTCCCCCTCCCGGCGAGATGAGTCCCATTTCCGCTGAGGCGTCTCGAGGCTAATCATACCTAACCTCTGGAAATTCCAAAGGGTCCTTCACACCCTTGCTGCAACTCAAGAAGTTCCCCGACATACCCGTGTCCACTCGAGATGAAGCACGAGAGTCCCACCCACATCCACAGTAGCCCCATTTCTGCCTCCTAGCTCGAGAGGAGGGATCCTTTCCCTGCGTGCTCGGGAAAGAATTCCGGCGTTTCCGTCGCATCAAAGAGGAAGCGCTCTCCACAGGCAAGGCGAGAGGAACTCCAGGGTCCTGCCACCATTCCCAGAGTCCCCCAGATGTCTCCGTCCATTCCAGGGAAACCTGTTTTCCCTGCACTGCCTCGACTTTCAAGCCGAGGATCGACTCACACCACGGTGGCACGTGGGACAGCCCTGTGGAAAGCCTCGTGGGAAAGCCTCGTGGGACAGCCCTGTGGGATAGCCTCGTGGGAAAGCCTCGTGGGAAAGCCTTGAGGGAAAGCCCCTTATCCCTTGATCCACGCGAAGGGAAGCGTGACATGCTGCTACTGCTCGGAGGAAAGCGCACGTGCATGCCCCCACTCGAGACGAGCACTGATTCCCCTGGGGAGACTCCAGAAGTACCCCAAGATCCATGTCAGCACTGGAGAGGAATCCTCAGGTTCCTGCACCGACTCCACAAAAGGTCTTAGGCCTGGAATAGACCGGAGAGGAATCCGGAGAGGCCCCCGTGCATGTCGCATGGGACTGGCCTTTCCTGAGGCCACCACAGCGGGTCCCTGAGGTCCCCCTTCGTAAGTCGAGAGCACCTGCCGGAACTCGAGAAAAACAGGAGGTTCTCCCCTCCAGACGAGATGAGGCACATTTCCACTGAGTCGTCTCAATGCTAATAACAGCTAACCTCTGGAAATTCCAAAGGGTCCTTCACACCCTTGCTGGAACTCAAGAAGTTCCCCGACATACCCGTCTCCACTCGAAAGGAAGCACGAGAGTCCCGCCCACATCCAGAGGAGCCCCGTTTCCGCCTCCTAGCTAGAGAGAGGGATCCTTTCCCCTGCGCGGTCGGAAAAGAATTCCTGGCGTTCCCGAGCATCTCAAGAGAGGCGCTCTCCACAGGAAAGGCAAGAGGAACTGCAGGTCGTGCCACCGTTCCCAGTCCCCCAGAAGTCTCAGTCCATTCCAGGGAAACCTGTTTTTCCTTCACTGTCTTGTCTTTCAAGCCGAGGATCGACTCACACCACGATGGCCCCATGGGACAGCCCTGTGGGAAAGTCTCGTGAGAAACCCTAGTGGGAAACTCGAGGGAAAGCCACAGATCCCTTGATCCACGCAAAGGGAAGCGTGACAAGCTGCTACAGCTCGGGAGGAAAGCGCACGTGCATGCCCCCACTAGAGACGAGGACTTTCTCCCCTGGGGAGACTCCAGAAAATCCCCCAATCTCCATGTCAGCACTGGAGTGGAATCCTCAGGTTCGGGCAACGACTCCACACAAGGTCTTAGGCCCCGGCATCGACGGGAGAGGAATCCCGAGAGGCCCCCGAGCAACTCCCATGGGGACTGGCCTTTTCTGAGGCCACCAGAGCGGGTCCCTGAGGTCCCCGTCGTAAGTCGAGAGCACCTGCGGCAACTCGAGAAAATCCATGTGGTTCTCCCTCCAGGCGAGATGAGGCCCATTTCTGCTGAGGAGTCTCGAGGCTAATCACACCTATCCTCTGGAACTTCCAAAGGGTCCTTCACACCCTTACTGCAACTCAAGAATTTCCTCGACATACCCGTCTCCACTCGAGAGGAAGCACGAGAGTCCCGCCCACGATCCAGAGGAGCCCCGTTTCCCCCCTAGCTCGAGAGGAGGGATCCTTTCTCTGCGTGGTCGGGAAAGAATTCCGGCATTCACGTCGCATCTCAAGAGGAGACACTCTCCACAGGACAGTCGAGAGGGAACTCAGGGTCGTGCCTCGATTCCCTGAGTCCCCCAGAAGTCTCAGTCCATTCCAGGGAAACCTGTTTTCCCTGCACTGCCTCGACTTTTCAAGCCGAGGATCGACTCACACCACGGTGGCACGTGGGACAGCCCTGTGGCAAAGCCTCAAGGGAAAGCCACAGATCCCTTGATCCACTCGATGGAAGTGTGACACTGCTGCTAGAGCTGGGGAGGAAAGCGCACGTGCATGCCCCCACTCGAGACGTGGACTGACTCCCCTGGGGAGACTCCCAGAAGTACCCCAAGATCCATGCCAGCCCTGGAGAGGAATCCTCAGGTTCCGTCACCGACTCCACACAAGATCTTACGCACCGGCATAGACGGGAGAGGAATCCCGAGGCCCCCCGAGCAACTCGCACGGGGACTGGCCTTTCCTGAGGCCACCAGAGCGGTCCCTGAGGTCCCCGTCGTAACTCGAGAGACCCTGCCAAACTCTAGAAAATCCAGGATGTTCTCCGCTCCAGGCGAGATGAGGCCCATTTCCTCTGAGGCGTCTGTGGCTCATCACACCTAAACTCTGGAAATTCAAAAGGGTCCTTGCTGCAACTGAAGAAGTTCCCCAACATACCCGTCTCCACTCGAGAGGAAGCACGAGGGTCCCGCCAAATCCAGAGGAAC
>NW_017204568.1:0-18653 GCF_001704415.2 Capra hircus | reverse complement strand
GGGCAATGGCCTCTCGGCCGCAATGTGTTGACCCCCCTCCCACCGAGAACCCGGCTGGGACCCATCGGCCAGGCCCGGGGTTCCGAGGCGTCAGGGTGCTGGCCCCAATTCGGAGGCGGGCATCGTTCGGTGCATCCTGCTCTTTGGCAGCACACTATTCACTTCTCCGCTTCTCTTTTCTGAAGAGCAGTGTTGTTTAGGGGGGTCGTGCTGCGGGCGGCGGGGCCGGGGTTGGGGGGGGGTGGGGAGCGTGTGCTTTGCCGGGATGAGGCCCTTTATCCTTCAACATTCTTTTATTTGAGATGGGAGTCGGGGAGCTCTGTGGCCTGCTTCAGTGGCTTCCTCTGTTCCAGGGGCCTATGCGTCTCCTTTGTCAGGCTGTGTATCGGGTTTGGGCGCTTTCTGCCCCTCTTGCCTTGCGCCTGTGGCGTTCTTTGCCTGTTGCCTTGTCTTGCGTTGCCCTTGCCCTGCCCTTGAAACTCTCGAACTTGACCTTTGACCTTGACCTTGACCTTGAACTTAACTTGAACTTGGGCTTGACCTTGAACTTGAACTTGACCTTGAACTTGAACTTGAACCTTAACTTGAACTTCAACTTGAACCTTGAACCTTGACTTGACCTTGAACTTGAACTTGAACTTGACTTGAACTTGAACTTGACGTTTGAACTTGAACTTGACCTTGACCTTGAACTTGACTTTGAACTTGAACTTGACCTTGAACTTGATCTTGACCTTGACATTGAACTTGAAGTTGACCTTGACCTTGACCTTGAACTTGAACTTGAACTTCAACTTGCAACTTGGAACTAACTTCAACTTGAACTTGTCCTTGACCTTGAACTTCAACTTGAACTTGACCTTGACCTTGAACTTGAACCTTGACCTTTGAACTTCACTTCAACTTGAACTTGAACTTGACCCTGACTTGACCTTGACCTTGAACTTGAAGTTGACCTTGACCTTGAACTTGAACTTCAACTTGATCTTGAGCTTGAACTTGAACTTGAACTTGACCTTGACCTTGAACTTGAACTTGACCTTGACCTTGACCTTGACCTTGACCAACAACGGGAGACCTCGAGATTTGCTCAGAGCACCGGAGGTCCAGAAGCAGGGCCCTGTATCTCCCCTTCCCTTTGTGATCATTGCAAAGACATTCCTAGCTGATAGCAGGAGTGCCCCTGAAGAAGCAAGCCGTGGAGTGTGTTTGACACGACTGTGTGCCTTCCTGGCCTTCAGCTCCACAAGGGGCCTTTCCTCTCGAAGTAGGCCCCATATCCCCTTGGGGAGGGTGTCATGCCTCTTTTCTCCTCACTGCCAAAGGGTGGAGCCAAGCTTGCTCTGTCAGAGGTACAAAAACAGCAATTGAATGGATTTTCAAGCTCTTGCTAGGCTGCACCCTTTCAGGGCCCATTTTACTGAAACAGGTGCTCTGTGGCCCCCTGGTTGGGTATGCAGGTTCACAAACAGGGTGAGATCCTGTCCAAGCCAAGAATTTTCCTGAAAGACCTAGGCTCACTAGAGCTCTCCTCCAGAGCAAAAGGGAATAGAGGAGATGTATGGAGGAGTCTTTGCCTTTCCCTGTGAGTGTGGGGCTACTCCCTACGGCCCCAAGCTCAGGGATAACTGCCTCTAAGAAAGGAATGGCAAGAAGCACTATTCTTGGAGGTTGGGACAGGGAGTTCGCAGCATGTGGGGAAAGAAAGACTTCTTCGGGGAAGAAGAGGCAACCACCGGGGGTGTGTTTGCAAGCCTCTATTTGGAAGGAACAGGTTTTGCTTATACATCTCAGGACCTCCAGATCTGCTCAGAGGACTGAAGTTCCAGAGACAGGGCCATGTATCTCCCCTTCCCTTTGAGATCCTTGCAAAGACATTCCTAGCAGATCGTGGGAGTGCCCATGAAGAAGCAAGCAGCGGGAGTGTGCTTGACATCACTGGCTGCCTACCTGGGCTCAGCTCCTCAAGGGGCCTTTCTCTCCTGGTAGGCCCTATGTCCCCTGTGGGGAGAGGGTGGTGCCCTCTTCCCTCCACACTGCCAAAGGGTGGAGGTGGAGCAAACTCGTTCTCTCCGAGGTAAAAAAAAAAAAAAAAAGACAAATTGGATGGATTTTTAAGCTCTTGCTATGCTGCACCCCTCCAGGACCCACTCAAGCAAAACAGGTGCCTGTGGCCCCTAGGTCGGGTATGCAGGTTCACACACTGGGTGGGATCCCGTCAAAGCCAAGAATTTTCCTGACAGACCTAGGCTCACTAGAGCTCTCCTCCAGAGGAAAGGGGACAGAAAAGACGTGTGTGTGGAGGTGGCTCTGCCTTTCCAGGTCCCAATCTCAGGATAACTGCCCCTAAGAAAGGAACTGCTGCTGCTGCCTGCTGCTAAGTTGCTTCAGTCGTGTTCGACTCTGTGCGACGCCATAGACGGTAGCCCACTAGGCTCCCCCCGCCCTGGGATTCTCCAGGCAAGAACAGTAAGTGGGTTGCCATTGCCTTCTCCAATGCATGAAAGTGAAAATGAAAGTGCAGTCGCTCAGTCGTGTCCGACCCTCAGCGACCCCACGGACTGCAGCCTACCAGGCTTCTCCGTCCATAGGATTTTCTGAAAGGAACTGCAAGAAGCGCTTTTCCAGGAGGCTGGGAAAGGGAGTTCGCAGGATGTGGGGAAAGAGAGCCTCCTTCGGGGAAGAATAGGCGGCCACTTGTTTTGTGTTGCAAACCTCTATTTGGAAGGAACAGGTTAGCTTATACAAAGGGAGACCTCCAGATCTGCTCAGAGGACCAAAGTTGCAGAGGCAGGTCGGTGTATTTTCCCTTCACTTTGCGATCCTTGCAAAGACATTCCTTGCTGATAGATGATTCAGCAAGGGCCTTTGAGACTGTTGTTTTCTTTCCTAGGTTCAAAGATTCCTTCAGTTCCTAATATAGATATCCTAGAAATTATCTGACATCCGTGAAAATCTGATATGTCCTGGTCAAATGCTGTCAGTTATAATTCCAGTTATCATATTAAAGCATTTCAAGTCGCAGCAGTGACCAGATTACATTGTCAATTTCTATTTAATCAGGTTTTAACCATGTCCTCTATGGTTTCACACGGATGCCTTTGCAGAAATACTGCTACTTCAAGATATATGGAATATACTTTTTTTAAGCTTACCGATAATTTGTTTGTTTGTTTGTTTGTCTTCTGGTAAGCTGGTACCAGATGGAATTTAGTCTCCTCTCTAGGTTAAGAGAACAAAGTTTTCTTAGAATGCAATTTTTGATAACAGACTATGGATTTCTTTACCTTTCATTGATTTATAATTGTTTTCATCATCTGTTTTTTTACTTCGGTAAAGTAAAGAAGAATTATTTAAGATTTTGGTACATGTAGGATGGACTAAGCTTTCCCCACTCTTGCAAGTTCCCTTAACCCTTCAGATTCTTCTCGTGGGACCAAGATCTCACTTTCCTCCAGAGGGACAATCCAAGCTTTTTATTAGTTGATCTGCCCCTGACATCAGAGTCCATTTGAGCACGAGTTGGCCTATAATTTAGGCATGAAACTATGACTACATAAAGAAAAGATGACTTTATGATTCAGGGATGGCCATGATATGCCTTGCACTTCAGAGAAAATGGGTTAAAATGATTTTTTTTTCTTCAAAACTGCACAGCCAGTTCTTTCAGCATATGCAATTGAAAACATCTAGTCATTAGGTCAGTTTTCATTCCAATCCCAAAGAAAGGCAATGACAAAGAATATTCAAGCTGCTGCACAATTGCACTCATCTCACACACTAGTAAAGTAATGCTCAAAATTCTCCAAGTTCACATGAACTGTGAACTTCCAAATGTTCAAGAGGGATTTAAAACATGCAGAGAAACCAGAGATCAAACTGCCAACATCCACTGGATCATTCAAAAAGCAAGAGAGTTCCAGAAAAAAAAAAAAAAAACTCTCTTTCTGCTTTATTGACTATGCCAAAGCCTTTGACTGTGTGGATCACAATAAACTGGGAAAAATTCTGAAAGAGATGGGAATACCAGACCACCTGACCTGTCTCTTGAGAAACCTGTATGCAGGTCAGGAAGAAACAGTTCGAACTGGACATGGAACAACAGACTGGTTCTAAATAGGAAAAGGAATATGTCAAGGCAGTGTATTGTCACCCTGCTTATTTAACTTATATGCAGAGTACATCATGAGAAACACTGGGCTGGAGGAAGCACACGCTGGAATCCAGATTGCTGGGAGAAATATCAAGAATCTCAGATATGCAGATGACACCACCCTTATGGCAGAAAGTGAAGAAGAACTAAAGAGTCTCCTGATGAAAGTGAAAGAGGAGAGTGAAAAAGTTAGCTTAAAGCTCAGCATTCAGAAAACTAAAATCATTGCATCCAGTCTCATCACTTCATGGCAAATAGATGGGAAAACATTGGAAACAGCAGCAGACTATTTTGGGGGCTTGGAAATCACTGCAGGTGATGTCTGCCTCCATGAACTTAAAACGTATTTATGACTTGGAAGAAAAGTGATGACCAAACTAGACAGCATATTAAAAAGCCGAGACGTTGCTTTGCCAACAAAGATCCATCCAGTCAAGGCTATGGTTTTTCCATATGTCATGGATGGATATGAAAGATGTACTATAAAGAAAGTGACAGCTGAAAATTGGATGCTTTTGAACTGTGGTGTTGGAGAAGATGCTTGTAGGTCGCTTAGACTACAAGGAGACGCAACCACTCCATCCTAAAGGAAATCAGGTCTGAATATACATTGGAAGGACTAATACTGAACCTGAAACCCCAATACTTTGGCCACTTGATGTGAAGAGCTGACTCACTTGGAAGTTGCTTTGATTTGCCTGTGAGTGTGGGAGCCCTCCCTGGGCAAAGGGCCTCAGGGGTCATTGCCACTGAATCACGACCTCCAAGCAAGCGCATTCCAGCTGTGTGACATTCAGGAAGCAGGAGACTGGGAAAACTATCTTCCTTAGAGGAAGGAAAGTCATCCACAGAGAGTGTGTTTTCAGGCCTCTCTTTGCAGCAAGTGTTTTGCTTCTCAGACATCAGAGCTGCAGGCTTGCTCTGAGGGCCTCAATTGCAGAGTCAGGGCTGTGTGTCTCACTGCACTTTCCAAGCATTGCAGACACATTCCTAGGTTGGAGCAGTGCTTCCCATGAGAAAGAAGCCTCGGGAGTGTGTCTGAGCGGGCTGAGTGCCATGCTAGGGTCACCTAGTCGAGGGTACCTTGCACATCCAATGGGCCCCAGGCGAGTAGCTATGGACCAGCCCTTCGGTTGAGACATCCCAAAGCAGGGAACAAAGCTAGCTCTGTCAGAAGGAGGAAAACAGCAATGGGATGGATTTTCAAGCAGTTGCTAAGTCACACCACGTTAGGGCTCCCCGGGAAAGAAATGCGAATTTTGGCCTCTAGGCCCAGTATCCAGATGTGTGCACAGGATATTTTCCCCATAGGATTCAAGAATGTTCCAGACAGACCTAGGCTCACTAGCTCTCTCCTGCAGAGGAAATGAAATATTGTTGCTGAACCACGAAAAGATGCTGGGATTCTTGGCTTATGGAGGAGAAGAATTCAATCCAGGGCCCAAGACGAGGCTTGATTGCTCAGAGCTTTTGTGCAATAGAGTTTTATTAAAGGATAAAGGAGATAGAGAAAGCTTCTGACAGAGACATCACAAGGGGCAGAAAGCATACCCCCTTGCTAGTGTTAGTAATGGAGTTATATACTCTCCAATAAGTTATGACAACGAACAAAAGAATGTCTGGAGGTTGTAAAGACTCACTAGACCTACTCCCATAATTGACATTTTAAGATAACAGGATTAGCCAGAAGGTTTTTTCCAGAGACCGTCCTCAAGAAGGATGCATGATTGTTATATAATCCTAAGGAATGTAGAGGGAAAAACAGTTTGTCCTTCCTTCCTCCTTGAGAATTCTAGACCCCTCTCTCCTTGGGGACCCTTGAACTTCTTATAAACCTGCCTTGGCAATGACTCTCTCAGAAACATGATTGAACAGCCATTTGGAGCTTCCTTTGACTTTCCCTGGGAGGGAGGGAGCCCTCCCTGAGCACAGGGCCTCAGGGGCCATGGCCAATGAAAAATAATCTCCCAGCAAGTGCTTTTCAGCCCTGTGTGACTCTCAGCCCACAGGAGGCTGAGAAAACTCTCTTCCTTGGAGGAAGGAAAGGCAGCCCAAGAGTGTGTTTTCAGGCCTGTATCTTGCAGCAAGTGTTTGGCTTGTTAGACAGAAGACCTGCAGGCCTGTTCCAACAGACTCAATTCCAGAATCAGGGCCTTGTGTCTCCCTGCAGTTTCCTGGCCTTGCAAACACATTCCTAGGTGAGAGCAGTCCTGCCCATGGGGAAGCAGGCTGCGGGAGTGTGTCTGAGGGGGCCAGGTGTCATGCTGGGGTCACCTGGTCTAGGGCACCTTGCACCTCCAATGGACCCCAGGCAAGGAGTTGCAGGCCACCACCTTGCTTCTGAAATCCCCAAATGGGGAGCAAAGCTCGCTCTGTCAGAGGGAAGAAAACAGCAACAGGATGGATTTTCAAGCAGTTGCTAGGCTGTACTGCGTTAGGGCTCCAAGGAAGGAAAATGCGAATTTTAGCCCCTACGACTGGTATCCAGGTGGGCTCCCAGGATGATTTCCCCGCAGGATCCAAGAACGTTCCAGACAGACCTGGGCTCACTAGCTCCCTCCTGCAGAGGAAACATGAGAGAACAGCTGTTTGGAGGTTGCTTTGACTTCCCCTGGGAGGGTAGGATCCCTCCCTGGGTGCAGGGCCTCAGGGGCCATTGCCGCTGAGAAATGCCCTCGAAGCCAGACCTTTCCAGCCTTGTATGACTCAGCACGGAGGAGACTGGAAAAGCTCTCTTCCTTGGAGGAAGGAAAGGCAGCCCCAGAGAGTGTGTTTTCACACCTGTATCTTGCAGCAAGTGTTTGGCGTCTCAGACGTCAGACCTCCAGGCCTGCTCCAACGGCCTCAGTTCCAGAGTCAGGGCCGTGTGTCTCCCTGCATTTTCTGAGCCTTGGGAACACATTCCTAGGTCAGAACAGTCCTGCCCATGGGGAAGGAGGCTGCGGGAGTGTGTCTGAGGGGGTCGGGTGCCATGCTGGGGTCCAATAGACCTGGTACCTCCAATAGACCCCAGGACAACAGCGGTGGGGCTCCCCCTGGCTTCCGAAATGCCAAAGCGAGAAGCAAAGCTAGCTCTATCAGAAGGAAGAAAAGAGCAATCGGATGGATGTTCAGGCTGTTGCTGGGCCGCACCACTTCAGGGTCCCCCCCGAGAGGAACAGGCGCCCTGTGGCCCCTAGGTCCGATATGCAGGTTAACACACAGGGTGTGTCCCCATAGGAGCCAAGAATTTTCCTGACAGACCTAGGCTCACTGAGCTCTCCTACAGGGCAAAAGGGGTAGAACAGACTGTGGATGTGACTCTGCCTTTCCCAGCGAGCATGGGGCCCTCTCTATGGATTTTCTCGAGTTGGGGCAGGTGCTCTCAACATACCAACGTGACCTCAGGGACAGTGTAGCAGATGTGTCACGCTTCCCTTCGCGGGGATCAAGGGATCTGTGGCTTTCCCACGAGGCTTTCCCACAGGGCTGTCCCACGTGCCACCATGGTGTGAGTGGATCCTCGGCGTGAAATTCGAGGCATTGCGGGGAAAACAGGTTCCTCTGAAATGGACTGAGATATCTGGGGGACTCTTGGAATGGTGGTACGACCCTGGAGTTCCTCTCGCCTTTCCTATTGAGAGCCTTTGCTCTTGAGAGGCCACGGGAACGCTGAAAAATCTTTCCTGACTAAGCAGGATAGGATCCCTCATCTCGAGCTACCAGGCGGAAACGGGGTTCCCCTGGATGTGGCCGGGACCCTCGTGCTTCCTCTCGAGTGGAGACGGGTATGTCGGGGAACTTCTTGAGTTGCAGCAAGGACCCTTTTGAATTTCCAGAGTTTAGGTGTGATGAGCCTCCAGACGCCTCAGAGGAAATGGGCCTCATCTCGCCTGGAGCGGAGAACCTCCTGGATTTTCTAGAGTTGGGCAGGGTCTCTCGAGTTACGACGGGAACCTCAGGGACCCGCTCTGGTGGCCTCAGGAAAGGCCAGTGCCCATGGGACTTGCAAGGGGGCCTTTCGGGATTCCTCTCCCGTCGATGTCGGGGCCTAAGACCTTGTGTGGAGTCCAGGCTGGAACCTGAGGATTCCTCTCCAGTGCTGATATGGATCTTGGGGTACTTCTGGAGTCTCTCCTGGGGAGTCAGTGCTCATCTCGTGTGGGGGCATGCACGTGAGCTTTCCTCACGAACTGTAGCAGCAGTGTCACACTTCCCGTCGCGGGGATCAAGGGATCTGTGGCTTTCCCTCGAGGCTTTCCGACGAGGCTTTCCCACAGGGCTGTCCCACGTGGGACATGCCATGGTGGAGTGAGTATATCCTCGGAGTGAAAGTAGAGGCAGTGGAGGGAAAACAAGTTCCTCTGGAATGGACTGAGACATCTGGGGGTCCCTTGGAATTGTGGCACGACACTGGGGTTTCTCTCGCCTTTCCTGTTGAGAGCGCCTCTTCTTGAGATGCGACGGGAAAGCCGGGAATTCTTTCCAGACGAAGCAGGAAAAGAATCCCTAATCTCAAGCGACGAGGTGGAAACCAGGCTCCTCTGGATGTGGGCGGGACCCTCATGCTTCCTCTCGAGTGGAGACTGGTATATCGGGGAACTTCTTGAGTTGCAGCAAGCGTGTGAAGGACCCTTTGGAAGTTCCAGAGGTTAGGTGTGATTAGCCTCGAGACGCCTCAGCGGAAATGGGGCTCATCTCGCCTGGAGGGGAGAACCTCCTGGATTTTCTCGAGTTGCTGCAGGTGCTCTCGACTTAAGACGGGGACCTCAGGGACCCGCTCTGGTGGCCTCAGGAAAGGCCAGTCCCCATGCGAGTAGCTCCGGGGCCTATTGGGATTCCTCTCCCTTCGATGCCGGTGCCTAAGACCTTGTGTGGAGTCGGTGCTGGAACCTGAGGATTCCTCTCCAGTGCTGACATGGATCTTAGGGTACTTCTGGAGTCTCCCCAGGGGAGTCAGTCCTCCTCTCAGTGGGGGCTTGCACGTGTGCTTTCCTCCCGCGTTGTAGCAGCAGTGTCACCCTCCCGTCGCGTGGATCATGGGATCAGTGGCTTTCCCTCGAGGCTTTCCCACGAGGCTTTCCCACGAGGCTTTCCTATGAGGCTTTCCCACAGGGCTGTCCCACGTGCCACCGTGGTGTGAGTCGATCCTCGGCTTGAAAGTCGAGGCAGTGCAGGGAAAACAGGTTTCCCTGGAATGGACTGAGACATCTGGGGGACTCTTGGAATGGTGGCACGACCCTTGAGTTCCTCTCGCCTTTCCTCTGGAGAGCGCCTCCTCTTGAGATGCGACAGGAACGCCGGGAAATCTTTCCCGAACACGCAGGGAAAGGATCCCTCCTCTGGATCTAGGAGGCGGAAACGTAGCTCCTCTGGATCTGGGCGGGACTCTCGTACTTCCTCTCGAGTGGAGACGGGTATGTCGGGGAACTTCTTGAGTTACAGCAAGGGTGTGAAGGACCCTTTGGAAGTTCCAGAGGTTAGGTCTGATTAACCTTGAGACGCCTCAGCGGAAATGGGCCTCATCTCGCCTGCAGGGGAGAACCTCCTGGATTTTCTCGTGTTGGGGCAACTATTCTCGACTTACGACGGGGACCTCAGGGACCCGCTCTGGTGGCCTCAGGAAAGGCCTGTCCACATGGGAGGAATTCGGGGGCCTCTAGGGCCTCCTCTCCCGTCGATGCCGGGGCCATAGACCTTGTGTGGAGTCGGTGCCGGAACTTGAGGATTCCTCTCAGGTGCTGACATGGACCTTGGGGTACTTCTGGAGTCTCCCTAGGGGAGTCAGCCCTCGTCTCGAGTGGGGGCATGCACTTGCGCTTTCCTCCCGAGATGGGGCAGCAGTGTCATGCTTCCCGTCGAGTGGATCAAGGAATCAGTGGCTTTTCCTCGAGGCTTTTCCACAAGGCTTTCCCACGAGGCTTTTCCACAGGGCTGTTCCACGTGCCAACGTGGTGTGAGTCGATCCTGGGCTTGAAAGTCGAGTCAGTGCAGGGAATACAGGTTTCCCTGGAATGGACTGAGACATCTGCGGGACTCTCGGATTGGTGGCAAGACCCTGGAGTTCCTCTCGCCTTTCCTGTGGAGAGGCCCTCCTCTTGAGATGCTATGGGAACACCGGGAATTCTTTCCCGACCATGCAGGAAAAGGAACCCTCCTCTCGAGCAAAGAGGCGGAAACGGGGTTCCTGTGGATGTGGGCGGGACTCTGGTGCTTCCTCTCGAGTAGAGACAGGTGTGTCGGGGAACTTCTTAAGTTGCAGCAAGGGTGTGAAGGACCCTTTAGAAATTCCAGACGTTAGGTGTGATTAGCCTTGAGACACCTCAGCGGAAATGGGCCTCAACTCGCCTGGAGGGGAGAACTTCCTGGATTTTCTCGAGTTGCGGCAGGTGCTCTCGACTTACGACGGGGACCTCAGGGACCCGCTCTGGAGGCCTCAGGAAAGGCCAGTCCCCATGCGAGTTGCTCGGGGGCCTCTCGGGATTCCTCTCCCGTCTATGCCGGTGCCTAAGATCTTGTGTGGAGTCGGTGAAGGAACCTGAGCATTCCTATCCAGTGCTGACCTGGATTTTGGGGTACTTCTGGAGTCTGCCCAGTGGAGTCAGTCCTCTTCTCGAGTGGGGGCATGCACGTGCGTTTTCCTCCCGAGCTGTAGCAGCAGTGTCACGCTTCCCTTCGCGTGGATCAAGGGATCAGGGGCTTTCCCTCGAGGCTTTCCACGAGGCTTTCCCACGAGGCTTTCCCACAGGGCTGTCCCACGTGCCACCGTGGTGTGAGTCAATCCTCGGCTTGAAAGTCGAGGCAGTGCAGGGAAAACAGGTTTTCCTGGAATGGACTGAGACATCTGGGGAACTCTGGGAATGTGGCACGACCCTGGATTTCCTCTCGCCTTTCCTGTGGAGAGCGCCTCCTCTTGAGATTCGACGTGAATGCCGGGAATTCTTCCCCGACCAAGCAGGGAAAGGTTCCCTCCTATCGAGCTAGGAGGCGGAAACGGGGCTCCTCTGGATGTGGGCGGAATTCTCGTGCTTCCTCTCGAGTGGACACGGGTATGTCGTGGATCTTCTTGAGTTGCAGCAAGGGTGTGAAGGATCTTGGAAGTTCCAGATGTAAGGTGTGATTAGCCTCGAGACGCCTCTGTGGAAATGGGCCTCATCTCGCTTGGAGGGGAGAACCTCCTGGATTTTCTCGATTGGGGTAGGTGCTCTCGACTTACGACGGGGACATCAGGGACCCGCTCTGGTGGCATCAGGAAAGGCCAGTCCCCATGCGAGTTGCTCGGGGCCCTCTCGGGATTCCTCTCCCGTCGATGCTGAGGCCTAAGACCTTGTGTGGAGTCAGTGCCGGAACCTGAGGATTCTTCTCCAGTGCTGACATGGATCTTGGGGTACTTCTGGAGTCTCCCCAGGGGAGTCAGTCCTCGTCTCGAGTGGGTGTATTCACGTGCGCTTTCCTCCCGAGCTGTAGCAGCAGTGTCGCGCTTCCATTCGCGTGGATCAAGTTATCTGTGGATTTCCCTCGAGGCTTACCCACGAGGATTTCCCACGAGGCTTTCCCACGAGGCTGTCCCACGAGGCTGTCCCACGAGGCTTTCCCACGAGGCTTTCCCACGAGGCTTTCCCACGAGGCTTTCCCACAGGGCTGTCCAACGTGCCATCGCGGTGTGAGTCGATCCTCGGCTTGAAAGTCTTGGCAGTGCAGGGAAAACAGGTTTCCCTGGAATGGACTGAGACATCTGCGGGACTCTGGGAATGGGACCTGATCCTGGAGTTCCTCTCGCCTTTTCTGTGGAGAGCGCCTCCTCTTGAGATGAGACGGGAACGCTAGGAATTCTTTCCCGACCACGCAGGGAAAGGATCCCTCCTCTCGAGCTAGCAGGCGGAAACGGGGACACTCTGGATATGGGCGGGAAGCTCGGGTTCCTCTTGAGTGGAGACGGGTATGTCGGGGAACTTCTTGAGTTGCAGCAAGGGTGTGAAGGACCCTTTGGAAGTTCCAGAGTTTAACTGTGATTACCGCCTAGTTGCCTCAGCGGAAATGGGCCTCATCTCGCCTGGAGGGGAGAACCTCCTGGATTTTCTCGAGTTGCGGCATGTGCTCTCGACTTATGACGGGGACCTCAGGGACCCACTCTGGAGGCCTCAGGAAAGGCCAGTCCCCATGCGAGTTCCTCGGGGGCCTCTCGGGATTCCTCTCCCGTCGAAGCCTGGGCCTAAGACCTTGTGTGGAGTCGGTGCCGGAACCTGAGGATTCCTCTCCAGTGCTGACATGGATCTTGGGGTATTTCTGGAGTCTGCCCAGGGGAGTCAGTCCTCGTCTCGAGAGGGGACATGCACGTGCGCTTTCCTCCCGAGCTGTAGCAGCACTGTCACGCTTCCCTTGGCATGGATCAAGGTATCTGTGGCTTTCCTCGAGGCTTTCCCTCGAGGCTTTCCCAGGAATCTTTCCCACAGGGCTGTCCCACGTTCCACCGTGGTGTGAGTCGATTCTCGGGTTGAAAGTCCAGGCAGTGCAGGGAAAACAGGTTTCCCCGGAATGGACTGAAACATCTGGGGGACTCTGGGAATGGTGGCACGACCCTGGAGTTCCTCTCGCCTTTCCTGTGGAGAGCGCCTGCTCTTGAGATGCGAAAGGAACGCCGGGAATTCTTTCCCGACCACACAGGGAAAGGATCCCTCCTCTCGAGCTAGGAAGCGGAACCGGGGCTCCTCTGGATGTGGGCGGAACTCTCGTGCTTCCTCTCGAGTGTAGAGTAGGATGTCGGGGAACTTCTTGAGTTGCAGCAAGGGTGTGAAGGACCCTTGGGAAGTTCCAGAGGTTAGGTGTGATTAGCCTGTAGACGCCTCAGTGGAAATGGGCCTCATCTCGCCAGGGGGGGAGAACCTCCTGGATATTCTCGAGTTGTGGCAGGTGCTCTCGACTTACGAAGGGGACCTCAGGGACCCGCTCTGGTGGCCTCAGGAAAGGCCAGTCCCCATGCGAGTTACTCGGGGACCTCACGGGATTCCTCTCCCTTCGATGCCGGGGATTAAGGCCTTGTGTGGAGTTGCTGCCGGAACCTGAGGATTCCTCACCAGTGCTGACATGAATCTTGGGGTACTTCTGGAGTCTCCCCAGGGGAGTCAGTCCTCGTCTCGAGTGAGGGCATGCACGTTCGCTTTCCTCCCGAGCTGTAGCAGCAATGTCATGCTTCCCTTCGCTTGGATCAAGGCATCTTTGGCTTTCCCTCGAGGCTTTCCCAAGAGGCTTTCCCACAGGGCTGTCCCAGGTGCCACCATGGTGTGTCTCGATCCTCGGTTTGAAAGTCGAGGCAGTGCAGGGAAAACAGGTTTCCCTGGAATGGACTGAGACATCTGGGGGACTCTGGGAATGGTGGCACGAACCTGGAGTTCCTCTCGCCTTTCCTGTGGAGAGCGCCTCCTCTTGAGATGCGACGGGAACGCCGGGAATTCTTTCCCGACCACGCAGGGAAAGGATCCATCCTCTCGAGCAAGGAGGCGGAAACGGGGCTCCTCTGGATGTGGGCGGAACTCTCGTGCTTCCTCTCGAGTGGAGACGGTTATGTCGGGTAACTTTTCGAGTTGCAACCAGGGTGGGAACGACCATTTGGAAGTTTCAGAGGTTAGGTGTGATTAGCCTCGAGACGCCTCATCGGAAATGGGCCTCAACTCCCCTGGAGGGGAGAACCTCCTGGATATTCTCGAGTTTCGGCAGGTGCTCTCGACTTACGACGGGGACCTCAGGGACCCGCTCTGGTGGCCTCAGGAAAGGCCAGTCCCCATGCGAGTTGCTCGGGGGCTTCTCGGAATTCCTCTCCCGTCGATGCCGGGGCCTAAGATCTTGTGTGGAGTGGGTGCCGGAACCTGAGGATCCTCTCCAGTGCTGACATGGATCTTGGGGTACTTTTGGAGTCTTCCCAGGGGAGTCAGTCCTCGTCTCGAGTGGGAGCATGCACGTGCGCTTTCCTCCCGAGCTGTAGCAGCAGTGTCACGCTTCCCTTCGCTTGGATGAAGGGATCTGTGGCTTTCCCTCGAGGCTTTCCGACGAGGCTTTCCCACGAGGCTTTCCCACAGGGCTGTCCCACGTGCCACCGTGGTGTGAGTCGATCCTCGGCTGGAAAGTCGAGGCAGTGCAGGGAAAACAGGTTTCCCTGGAATGGACTGAGACATCTGGGGGACTCTGGGAATGGTGGCACGACCCTGGAGTTCCTCTCGCCTTTCCTGTGGAGAACCCCTCCTCTTGAGATGCGTCGGGAACGCCGGGAATTCTTTCCCGACCACGCAGGGAAAGGATCTCTCCTCTCGATCTAGGAGGCGGAAACGGGGCTCCTCTGGATGTGGGCGGGACTCTCGTGCTTCCTCTCTAGTGGAGACTGGTATGTCGGGGAACTTCTTGAGTTGCAGCAAGGGTGTGAAGGACCCTTTGGATATTCCAGAGTTTAGGTGTGATTAGCCTCGAGACGCCTCAGCGGAAATGGGCCTCATCTCGCCTGGAGGGGAAAACCTCCTTGATTTTCTCGAGTTGCGGCAGGTGCTCTCGACTTACGATGGGGACCTCAGGGACACGCTCTGGTGGCCTCAGGAAAGGCCAGTCCCCATGCGAGATGCTCGGGGGCCTCTCGGGATTCCTCTCCCGTCGATGCTGGGGCCTAAGACCTTGTGTGGAGTCAGTGCCGGAACGTGAGGATTCCTCTCCAGTGCCGACATGGATCTTGGGGTACTTCTGGAGTCTCCATAGGGGAGTCAGTCCTCGTCTCGAGTGGGGTCATGCACGTGTGCTTTCCTCCAGAGCTGTAGCAGCAGTGTCACGCTTCCCTTCGCGTGGATCAAGGGATCAGGCGCTTTCCCTCGAGGCTTTCCAACGAGGCTTTCTCACGAGGCTTTCCCACACGGCTGTCCCACGTGCCACCGTGGTATGAGTCGATCCTCGGCTTGAAAGTCGAGGCAGTGCAGGGAAAACAGGTTTCCCTGGAATGGACTGAGACATCTGGGGGTCACTGTGAATGGTGGCACGACCCTCGAGTTCCTCTGGCCTTTCCTGTGAAGAGCGCCTCCTCTTGAGATTCGACGGGAACGCCGGGAATTCTTTCCCGACCACGCAGGGAAAGGATCCCTCCTCTCGAGCTAGGAGGCAGAAACGGGGCTCCTCTGGATGTGGGATGGACCTTCGTGCTTCCTCTCGAGTGGAGACGGGTATATTGGGGAACTTCTTGAGTTGCAGCAAGGGTGTGAAGGACCCTTTGGAATTTCCAGAGGTTAGGTGTGATTAGCCTCGAGACGCCTAGGCTGAAATGGGCCTCATCTCACCTGGAGGGCAGAACCTCCAGAATTTTCTTGAGTTGGGTCAGGTGCTCTCGACTTATGACGGGGACCTGAGTGACCTGCTCTGGTGGCCACAGGAAAGGCCAGTCCCCATGCGAGTTGCTCGGGGGCCTCTCGGGATTCCTCTCCCGTCGATGCCGGGACCTAAGACCTTGTGTGGAGTCGGTGCCGGAACCTGAGGATTCCTCTCCAGTGCTGACATGGATCTTGGGGTACTTCTGGAGTCTCCCCAGGGGAGTCAGTCCTCGTCTCAAGTGGGGGCATGCACGTGCACTTTCCTCCCGAGCTGTAGTAGAATTGTCACGCTTCCCTTCGCGTGGATCAAGGAATCTGTGCCTTTCCATCGAGGCTTTCCCACGAGTCTTTCCCACGAGGCTTTCCCACAGGGCTGTTCCACGTGCCACCTTGGTGTGAGTCGATGCTCGGCTTGAAATTCGAGGCAGTGCAGGGAAAACAGATTTCCCTGGAATGGACTGAGACATCTGGGGGACTCTGGGAATGGTGGCACGACCCTGGAGTTCCTCTCGCCTTTCCTGGGGAGAGCACATCCTCTTGAGAGGCGACGGGAACGGCGGGAATTCTTTCCCGAGCACGCAGGGAAAGGATACCTCCTATCGAGCTAGGAGACGGAAACGGGGCTCCTCTGGATGTGGGCGGGACTCTTGTACTTCCTTTCGAGTGGAGACGGGTATGACGGGGAACTTCTTGAGTTGCAGCAAGGGTGTGAAGGACCCTTTGTAAGTTCCAGAGTTTAGGTGTGATTAACCTCGAGACGCCTCAGCGGAAATGGGCCTCATCTCGCCTGCAGGGGAGAACCTCCTGGATTTTCTCGAGTTGGGGCAGGTGCTCTCAACTTACGACGGGGACCTCAAGGACCCGCTCTGGTGGCCTCAGGAAATGCCAGTCCCCATGCGAGTTGCTCGGGGACCTCTCGGGATTCCTCTCCCGTCGATGCCGGGGCCTAAGATATTGTGTGGAGTGGGTGCCGGAACCTGAGGATACCTCTCCAGTGCTTACGTGGATCTTGGGGTTCTTCTGGAGTCTCCCCAGGGGAGTCAGTCCTCGTCTCGAGTGGGGGCATGCACCTGCGCTTTCCTCTCGAGCTGTAGCAGCAGTGTCGCGCTTCCCTTCGCGTGGATCAAGGGATCTGTGGCTTTCCCTCGAGGCTTTCCCACAAGGCTTTCCCACGAGGCTTTCCCACAGGGCTGTCCCACGAGTCACCGTGGTGTGAGTCGATCCTCGGCTTGAAAGTCGAGGCAGTGCTGGGAAAACAGGTTTCCCTGGAATGGACTGAGACATCTGGGGGACTCTGGGAATGTGGCACGATCCTGGAGTTCCTCTCGCCTTTCCTGTGGAGAGCGCCTCCTCTTGAGATGCGACAGGAACGCCGGGAATTCTTTCCCGACCACGCAGGGAAAGAATCCCTCCTCTCAGGCTAGGAGGTGGAAACGGGGCTCCTCTGGATGTGGGCAGGACTCTCGTGCTTCCTCTCGAGTGGAGACGGGTATGTCAGGGAACTTCTTGAGTTGCAGCAAGGGAGTGAAGGACCCTTTGGAAGTTCCAAAGGTTAGGTGTGACTAGCCTCGAGACGCCTCAGCGGAAATGGGCCTCATCTCGCCTGGAGGGGAGAACCTCCTGGATTTTCTCGAGTTGCGGCAGGTGCTCTCGACGTACGACGGGGACCTCAGGGACCCGCTCTGGTGGCCTCATGAAAGGCCAGTCCCCATGCGAGTTGCTCGGGGACCTCTCGGGATTCCTCTCCCGTTGATGCCGGGTCCTAAGATATTGTGTGGAGTGGATGCCGGAACCTGAGGATTCCTCTCCAGTGCTTACGTGGATCTGGGGTACTTCTGGAGTCTCCCCAGGGGAGTCAGTCCTCGTCTCGAGTGGGGGCTTGCACTTGCGCTTTCCTCCCGAGCTGTTGCAGCAGTGTCACGCTTCCCTTCGCGTGGATCAAGGGATCAGGGGCTTTCCCTCGAGGCTTTCCCACGAAGTTTTCCCACATGGCTGTCCCACGTGCCACCGTGGTGTGAGTCGATCCTCGGCTTGAAAGTCGAGGAAGTGCAGGGAAAACAGATTTCCCTGGAATGGACTGAGACATCTGGGGTACTCTGGGAATGTGGCACGAACCTGGAGTTCCTCTCGCCTTTCCTGTGGAGAGCGCCTCCTCTTGAGATGCGACGGGAACACGGGGAATTCTTTCCCGACCACGCAGGGAAAGGATCCCTCCTCTCAAGCTAGGAGGCGGAAACGGGGCTCCTCTGGATGTAGGCGGTACTCTCGTGCTTTCTCTCGAGTGGAGACGGGAATGTCGCAGAACTTCTTGAGTTGCAGCCAGGGTGTGAAGGAACCTTTAGAAGTTCCAGAGGTTAGGTGTGATTAGCCTCGAGACGCCTCAGCGGAAATGGGCCTCATCTCGCCTGGAGGGGAGAACCTCCTGGATTTTCTCGAGTTGCGGCAGGTGCTCTCGACTTACGACGGGGACCTCAGGGACCCGCTCTGGTGGCCTCAGGAAAGGCCAGTCCCCATGCGAGTTGCTCTGGTGCCTCTCAGGATTCCTTTCCCATCGATGCCGGGGCCTAAGACCTTGTGGGGAGTCGGTGCCGGAACCTGAGAATTCCTCTCCAGTGCTGACATGGATCTTGGGGTACTTCTGGAGTCTCCACAGGGGAGTCAGTCCTTCTCCCGAGTAAGGGCATGCACGGGAACTTTCCTCCCGAGCTGTAGCAGCAGTGTCACGCTCCCCTTCGCGTGGATCAAGGGATCTGTGGCTTTCCCTCGAGGCTTTCCCAGGAGACTTTCCCAAGAGGCTTTCCCACAGGGCTGTCCCACGTGCCACCGTCGTGTGAGTCGATCCTCGGCTTGAAATTCGAGGCAGTGCAGGGAAAACAGGTTTTCCCTGGAATGGCCTGAGACATTTGGGGGACTCTGGGAATGGTGGAATGACCCTGGAGTTCCTCACGCCATTCCAGTGTAAAGCGTCGCCTCTTGAGAAGCGACGGGAACGCCGAGAATTCTTTCCCGAACACGCAGGGAAAAGGATCCTCCTCTCGAGCTATGAGGCGGAAACGGGGCTCCTCTGGATGTGGGCGGGACTCTCGTGCTTCCTCTCGAGTGGAGACGGGTATGTCAGGGAACTTCTTCTTGCAGAAAATGTGCACGTTTGGAAGTTGGGGACGCCTCAGAGGAAATGGGCCTCA